>NC_071982.1:18230680-18467002 GCF_026283585.1 Hylaeus volcanicus
GAGTCGGGCAAAAATGACTTGGCACGGAACGTGTTAATCAATAATAATTATTGTGTTTAAGGTCAAGACGCTGGCATAGTGCTCTCGCCACTGATAGGAGTGGTAGTTGGAGCCCTGGTCACGCTGGTGCTGATCATCCTGGTGGTGGTGGTTCGAGTACGGAGGGAGAGGGTATCGAAACCCCGACACGAAAAACCTGCGGAGCTCAGTGAATTACCAGCCCAGCAGTATCCCCTGCAGAACCCCCAGCAGACCGTGGAAACCGATCCTGACGTTATTCCGAATAAATTCGGTAAGTTTCCGGAGTCTCTCGCCAGTCAGCCCGCGTTATCGACGAATCGAAGCGGAACGAGCCACCGTTTATAAGATGTGACTGATAGTGCGTACCCCGAGCAAGATAGAAATTGTAAAAAAGAAATAGAAGGATCCCTAACAAATTTGATAAGATAACAAGAAGTATTTATGAACATTTCCATTTCGAATAATACGATAGCCAACGTGCTAAACGATACCAGGGGATTTTTCCACGAGTCGAAATTCTAATTTAAAATCATTTCTGCGCGACTTTACGTCACGAGGAAGAAATTGGAAACGACGCTTTCGCGATGGTGCCCGTCTTCCAAGAATATTCGCAACAATCTCCTCCCTCCCCTGTCTCTATTTTCACGGGCGGCTCTATTGTGCGTGTCTGTTGAATGCAGAGTGCACTCGATCGAAAAACGTTAGCTACGGATCGACTAGGAGGAGCGGTTCTGAATGAGGAAGTTCCAATAAAAGAATATTCGAGAGTACTTGCTCGGGAACGTTTAGTGCCGAAGAACCTCTGCTCCACGACTATAGGGAGTCGTTCAATTTCGTACAACACGTTTCATAACGTATTCACGTACGTCGAATACTCCGTTTAAAGTGTTAATTCTTCCCCAAACTTTCGAGTCTGCTATACTACATCGAGTAAATAGATTGCGGTGCAATATTTGCTCGGAGGTGGTGCCAGGTTGTGTCTGGCCTAGGACTGGGCGCGACTACTTCCACGAGTATTTCAGTAATTAAGTGATCGAGTCTGTTCCATTTGCACTCAGATGTCCCCTACGAAGGAACATCGTAAATCTGCAAAATTTTGTTAGTGACAGCACTGCAAATATACAGTCAGTCCCGTTAGAATTCGTACCCTCTACGTTTATTAAGGAAGTTTGTCTAAATTAAATAATAGGTTATATGTTTCCAAATAAATGGATAAACTTTACGCTTGTATATACAGGGTGTGGCTGGATGGTACAACCGAGCAGGGGGTGATACTACATGAAAAAACAAGTCGAAAAAAGGGGAATTACATTTTTTCGTTTGACGCTTAGTTTTCGAGAAAATCGAATTTGAGAATTTTGAGAAACATGAAACCTATTATTTAATTCGGACAAATTTCTTCAAGGGTACGAATACTTATGGAACTGATCGTAGCTACAGCCCCCGAGGGACACTAATTCCAAGACAGAAAGCCCCCGAGTATATCCGACGCATTAAAGAAGAATATTTCATTTCCCCGAAACACCATGCAACCCCTTCGCAAGCAGAGTGCCAAAAAAGCCGCGCAATATTTTCCCACGACACCCTAATTCCACACCTCGTACATTTTATTGCGGAGTTCTCAAAACAGAGTAACGGGGTTCGAAAGTGGCACAAGTCACCAGGGAAGGTGGTGGGCGCGAGAGAAAGCCGCGTTAGCTAATTGTCGCGGCCCGGAGTGGCAGTGGCCGTTTCGCTTCATAACGTTCCCCGACGAATCCCCAAAAGAATCCTCTCCGGTTGGCTGTTGCAGAGGGTAGCCTGGTGGAGGTGAGCCCGCCGAGTTATCCAGGCGGATATCCCCCGGGACACTGGGTCACGCCAGGGCCCACCCCGAGCATAGACGAGCTCTGCCACAAATTCACCGGAAGACCGACGGAGCTGAGGTTACCATCGAGGAGCACGATACCGAGTTTGCAGAGCATGCCCATGACGGGGTCCATGACAGCTGCGGGACCTGGCGGCGTGGTGCTGGGCGGCAGCCAGGGGGTCATCGTCGGCGGCGGCCAGGGGGTCGTCGTCGCGGGGGAGTGCTTGGACGGTGAGGCGATCAAGCGACGGCTAATGGCGAACAGGCTTCCCGAGAGCTGCGTGTAAACCTCGTAGCGTGGTTCGCTGCCAAAAGCGAGCAGACCCCTTCGAACAGTCAATAGCGAGGACGAACGATGAGAGTCATTTGCGGCGAGTCGACGCCTCCACGACGAGACGCGGTCGAACGTCGAATGGAACGACTCGCAGACAATCCACTGTATCGTCGCGAACGGGACGGGAACGTCTCGATGGAACGGGCACGTCCAAACGCAAGGATACGGCTACTGTGGGAGCTTGTGATCCACGTGCTCGAGGTAGAAATACAGAGACTCCGGTTATTGTGAGAGTCCGTGATCCAGGTGCTCGAAGGTAGAAATATAGAGACATCAGGGAAACAAGAGGGTACCAAGAGGGTAACCAACATACAGTCAGTTTCATAAGTATTCGTACCCTCTGTATTTATTGAAAAAATTTGAATCCTTCGTGTTTCCAAATAAATTCGTAATTGTAAATATATACATGTGGGAAGTTTATTCATGTACGTATTTATGATGGAAAATTGATTTGGAAGCATGAAGCCCATCATTTAAATTAGACAAATTTCTTCAATATATATAGGGGTACGAATACTTATGGGCTTCCAAACAAATTTCTCATTATAAATACATACAAGTGTAAAGTTTATTTATGTACATATTTATAATGAAATATTTATTTGAGAATGTAAAACCTGTCATTTAATTTGGACTAGACGCTAGGTCTTTGAAGCTCTGGATGTTTCCCTTCTCAAGCCTCTTGAACCCCATCACTACGTTTCTAGCATCGAGCATACCCTCTCAATGATAGAATACCCTATTGCGAGTCTTGGCCATGCCCGTAACGGACGGTCAACGACAAGGAGTCGTCCTGCGAGCACGAGGGTCGCGACGAGCGTCGTTGTTCCGACGCGGGAACGAATACGCGTTAGATTTGTCGAGGAAAGTTTCTAGCCGGGGAACCAGCGCCCGCCAAAATTGTTTTCAAAACGTTTCCTCGACAGTCAGGGCAGAGTTCTTTCCTCCGAGAGAATGAAAGCAAACCACGAACAGAGGAAGGAAGAAGAATCGGCTGGGATAAGAGTTAGGTGGAAAGTTGCCTGCTCTCGAGTTCTCCACCTGGGGAGGACGCCCCGAAGTTGCGTCCTCTGTCTTCGATGTAACTTTCTTCTTCTCGAGCGACTCGGCGCCCAATGATCTTCGACAGTGTCTACTCGCATATTTCTTCTGGGTACGTGATTCATGTTCGCCCGTAACGCGTGGGAACAGTGGGAGAAACGAACGAATGGAAGGGTAGTTTCAATGTACAGAGTGTGGTGCATTGCTTTGAAGAATGGTTCTGAAGGATGAAATGAGACGAAAATTAACCCTTTGCACTCCTATATAGAGTGAGACTCGACATCAGTTTTTATCTCAGGAGCAAATCAATAAGAAAGGAAATTATTTCGAGACATATCGTACACTTGAAAATTACAAAATACTTCTAATTCTTCGTAACTTCAAAGCTAAGCATCTACCCCGATTTCGCCACTCTAGAGTTTCGTTACGCGACAGATCTAGAATTCTTTTTTTTTTTTTTTTTATTGGACACCCCGAGGACGATTGCGCTTTTTGAAGTTGAATTGGACTTCGAGAACGCTCGAAGAGAAGATTCTGCCTTTCGTCGATTCGCTGATCAACGAATTGGAACGGACGTAAATAAACCCGCGTCTGAGCTTACCAATCGAATCCTTCAGACGTCGAGGCATTAGGCCGAGAAACGCGAGAAAAGATAAAAGGTTCCCGAACGACCCCTCATCCGGTTGCTGGAATGAAGACGGATGGAGGAACCGCTGGAAAATATACGACGGGAGGCCAATGGCTGGGAATATTGGGAAAGAAAGAGGAAGGCGGGGAAAATGAAAGAAGCAGGGAGAATGAAACGATAACGCGATGCTACTTTGCAGAGTTGCTCGGGGGCGCGTGAAACGCGGTTTCGGGGTGCCTGTCGATCGGCCTCGATTACCAACGAAATATTCGCGACTGCAATTTTCACGGGAACCGCGAGTTTCTAAAGAGTTCGCTACGTTATCGATCCCTTACGGTTGTTACGTCCCAACCTGTGCGCCCGTTGTTCGCGGGTACGACGCAATTTTGGCGTTATTCGGATCCAGGGGACGAGATCCGGGCGAAAACGAACCATTGAGAAAATTACGACGCAAGCAAGAATCGACAATAAACGGTGTATGCTCGAGAATAGTGATCTGAGGTAGTAATTCGCACACTATTTCGTGCGTGCAAGACGGGTGCGGGCGAAATCTTTGAGTAAACGTTTCTAGAGATCGAAAATTTCGGGGAAATTAGGAACCCTAGTTTTTATTCGATTATTTTTCTTTTCCTTTTTGTACTTAGATGATGCCAATCTCTGGTGCAAGTTGTCGTTTGCATCGACGAGAATCGAGTGAAATTTCAAGGGAATAAGGTATTGGGTTGTCCAGAATGTTGGTGCCAATTTTAAGAAAAATACAAAGGCATATTTGAATTTTGATATATCCCATAATATTCGTACCCTCTGTGTTTATTGAAGGAATTTGTCTAAATTAAATGACAGGTTTCGTGTTTCCAAGTAAATTTGTTATTATATATATATAGTATACAAGTATAAATCCATCTATATATAAACATTGAAACATTTATTTGAAAACATCGAACCTATTATTTAATTTAAACAAACTTTTTTAATAGACGTAGAGAATACGAATATTTATGAGACTGACTGTAAGTGCCATTTTGTTCCATAACCTTTCCACCTTTTAAGGGATGACCTCGTGTTATCTGTTTTCAACTATTCCGTATATTCAGACCTGTACCACTTACCAAAAATGGACATGAACTTTCCAGACAACCCGATATCAAATAAATCGTGATACAAGTCCAATACCGAGTTAAAAATGTGCTTTACGTTTAATATTCGTTTCCCTTGGAGGAATCAGTTTCTCGCCAATTGCGGCATGATTTGTGTACGCGTTCGGGATCGCGATAATCGAAATCAGTTGGAGCGACAGAATGAATCACTGTCGCGCGGCCAGCTCGCCTAATTTCATTCGATTCTAGCGACGAACGGAGAAGGAAAGCAAAAGGAGGCGAGGACTCGAGAGTAGAGGCTTTATGCTCGGGTGAAAAATTCAATTTATAAGGTCAGAAAAACCGGGCTTCCACGCGACACTTCGCGACGAAGTCATGAAGCTTGACGCCAGAACTAGGAGTAAAAAGTGACAAAGTATATTCCTAAGAGAATGAAGTGAACTTCGTCCAAGACTCTCTCGCTCGGGGGTGGTTTCGTACCTTTGACGCGTAACGGAGAGATGGCTGGACGACCAGAAGAAGACGATAATACGTGGGTTGGTAATGTAGAATGTCGAGGGGAGGGAGAGAGGACGAAGCGTTCGCTTATCGTACGCGTCGAAGATCGAGTGTCGAGTGTTTCTTTCGGTGTATTAAATGAAAATGATAAAAAAATGAATAACGAAAAAAAAGGTAATTAAAAAAAGTCGTTGCTCGTTAGTTAATGTCGTATCGTTGTACATAAGTATGTATCGTTGAATTCGCGATCGAGAATCGACGAACGCGCGCGTGCCAGGAGAATCGAAGCTGATTCGCGACGACCGTTCCACTGGTCGTTGCTTGCCCGATGAAAACCTCTCGACGAACAACGATCTTTATTGATTAGTGTCGATTCTCGCCGTAACGTAGAGCCAGATTCGTTTTTGGAATCGAATCGAACTCCTTTTTCTATCGAAATCCCTCGGAAACCCTCGTCCAGTGGCGCAGTATCCTTAGGAAGCTAGGATCTGATTTAGTTCAAAGAAGTAACGGACGTGTTTTGCTCAAAACGTAGCCAGGTATCGATGTGAAACTTAAATGTGAAGTTACGTGTGGATGTACTGTTGGCGCGCGAGAAGAACGGATCTGGCGAAATTCATTCTTCTTGCGCGCAAACAAGTACGCGAACAAGTATTTTCGAATGTTTTTTTGAATGGAATACTTTCCTTACAAGTCACAAAGTAAAAAGTAATCTCGAATAACTCGTTCGATTCGAGGAAATAAGATTATTTAAATTCGAAAATATTCTTCGACCGGGGCCCTAAGAGTCCATTTCGTCTTGGGCCTCGTGGTATAATGCGCCACTGCCCTCATCACGACCAATCGTCGCGAGCGAAATCGCGACGCTCCAACATGGAAAGAAGCGACCCGATCGCCCCTTTTTTCACGTCCATGGAGATTAGCCTAATTGTATGTTCGAATGTCGATCCGGCAAAGAGTACGTTCATCGATGTAACGCGCACAAACCGAAAATTCGCATGAACATATCGCGTGCAACGCTCAATATGTACCTCCTCGTCGACAAAGTTGGGCATTGCTCGAATCAATTTCTATTCGACGTGTAAATAAGGGAAAAAATTATCGTTTCTCACGCGTAAAATCTAGATAAATTACTTGAAAGTGTTTTCATCTGAACATTAATGCTCAAACATGACATAATTATTATTTTTACGACTTTCTCGAGTGTTTGTTACCGAAATGAAAATTTGCCCAACTCCGGTCGCCGAGGTACGCAAGGAACGTCCGAAAATAAAGCGTTTCCGATCGTCGACGCCAAGAACGATTTGTTTCTGTTCTCGTCGTTAGTGTTTTTGAGTGGGTGCCGATAACGATAGGAGAATTTCGCGAAAAGCGTGCGAATGGTGTGCCGATGACTTGACGCGAGCGCTGAAACGAACTTAGATACAAAAACGAATGTACATAATCAGCATGATGCTAAAGTCCGTGTAAATCGACGACTATATTTTAAGTTCACTGTATAGGTGATTTCATATCAGAACTCCATATCGTCTACTAACTCGTATGTATATACTACGTAAAGTTTCGATCTGAATAAACTGTTTAACTGTCCAAAACTGAACGTGCTTTGTATCAACCATCCCTCAGGACCGTCCCAGCGCGACCCCGCGCGCTATATTCTTCTCTGATTTGAATCTAGTTACATTCCAGTCGAAAGGAAACTTTGAAACTTCCCACGTCAAAGTTCGTATCGAACATTAATTACAGGGAAAACGGCCAACTCGGAACGACGCCGACGACGAGAGGATACACACGACCGTATCCATCGCGTTGGTTCGAATACGAATCGCTCCACGTCTGGTTGCGGTGAATCGATAACGAGCAGAAAGTGTACCGAAAAATTCATCATCGACCATTGATTAATGGACATTAATCGACTTTAAATACGAGCCTGGAATTGCGACCGTGGCTAGTTAAAGACCGAAACTATCAGTCTTGATAACGACTCGACGACCGCGCTATCGAACCGGTAATAAAACTAAGATTGCGTTCGATTCGATGGGGAGTTTTCGAGGCAAAAGGGATCGTACTATGGAGGCTTCAAGAAATTTTGTCTCTAATGTTTTCGGACTAGTTATAATATTTATGTTGCTCATTGAAACCTAAACTCGTCGATCAAATTTAAACTAATTATTTTTTTCTATTTCGATATATTTCTTATGATTTCTATTTTATCCATCGAATAAAAAAATAATTTCTTCAATATGATATGAACAATTATTATGTGGTACAACTATTTATTAACTTTCTAAATATTATTTTTCTACGTTTTTTTTTTACACCCTCCCTATCTACCGCACGAAAACAGATTTGACTATACACCCTAATTCGCAGAGGTGGCTCTTAGTTTCCCCCTGGAAGCGTGTTTCCAGAGGTACTCACAGCGGGAACTACTAGGAGGTGGACCACTTACTTGGCTATGACCCTTTCTGGGCTTGAACCGACCGCCCAAAGAGAGTCATAATCCCTCCCGCCTTGTTACTTCGACGATATCACCCAACAGTAATTCTAAACGCACATCTACTACAGCTACAACCCCCCCATTAAGTGACAGAACGAGTTTTCAGGATGCGTCGATGCTCGAGGAAGCGTTCGCGTGATAAATGCTGGAGCGGAGGCAGCACGCGCCGCTCCATGAAAGAACCGTGGGCATTTAGGCGTGAGTAGGGGTGGTCCGACTCGACGGTGTGCATAAACATGAAGGATGTACGAGCGTGTCGGATGGAAATTTCACGAGTTTTTCCAGTGGCGTTGATGAATAAGAAATCGTGAGGTTGCCAGGTTAGCTCGTGGCAACACGTAGCAGCGGAAAAGCGGGCGAGGAGCTCTCGTTGGAAAACTCAGTTTCATCGAGTAACCGACCCCTCTTTGATCCTCACCCCTTTGGTTGCTGCTACCCTTCCGCGCCCTAGCGTTGTAATCTCGCCTCCTTTATATCTTTCTTCTTATCAGCGGGCCGCGAAACGAGGAGGACCCGAACAAGGATTTCGCGAACAAGACTGAACGCCCCCCATACGTAACGCTGCCTGGGCCTCTTCGTACACGTCGCCAGGGTATCTGCGACGCCACCTCTGGCATCCTTCTTCCGTCTACTCCGCCACCCCCGTCTCGATTGAACACTGCTCGACCAGATACCACCCCTAACCATTTATTTCCACCTTCGACGCGCCGGGAACACCCTGCGTTAGTGGTACTCGAAATTGGACTTCCCAGACAATGTTTACATCCCTCAATTGAACTGTCAATCGACTATCTCCTGTGTTTCTTTAATTTTGTTCGTTCAATTTATAAAGAACTTTGGCTAGTAAGTTTTTATCTTAGTTTTATCGTTAATACAAACCACGTTATCCTATTTATAAGATCGTCCCTTTATATTCTTTTTTCTTCGACCAAACATACGTTCCTATAACACCCCCTGAAAGATAAATACGTATCGTCCTCCTAACTTGAGTGTTTGCGTTTCATTTAGTCGAGGACAGGGGCAGGAATCGACCAGCAAAGTTGCGAGGATCGCCCGAGGTCGCAGGGATTCGATTAGAAGTTTTTCGACCGCAGCTGCGACGTCGCAGATGGTCGAAAGAATCGACGGACGTGAAGTTGCCCGCGAAGAAGTCGCCCATCGATAAAAGAAGGCTAAAAATGATCGCGTAGTTTCTGCTCGCGTAGCCAGGCCAAAATTCGCGCGACACGTGCCAACTGGAAAAATGATCAAAATTTGAAGGCGTCGAATTTTCAATCCCTGTCACGGTCGGACAAAATTCTTCGATGGTGAAGGCGACGGCCCGGCTTGTCGCTCGTGTGCTCCCCACCGCGAGAAATTATTCGAGGTTATACCATGCAAAGTGAATGCGCGTAATCTAGAAAAATTTCACGAGCTCTCGAGGAACGACGGCTTTGAGGAAAATCACCTAACCCCTGGGTTAGGTCGACGTCCTCTCCTTTGGCGAACATTTCGGACCTGAGAACCTGGAAGATTGCTGGTGCGACGTTTAATCTTCCGTGGCACTGCAGACACACGGACTTCTCGAATATACCCTGTGAGTGTTTGCAACTTGGTAATTAGGACATGTGCACGGAGTCTGTTTATTATGAAATAGTGGTCTGGTTTATTGCTGTCTATCTAATCTATGTCTAGCATACCAGGTTAATGATTCTAAAATTTTAGCAATGAAACATTTTTGTAGCAGAAGAAAACAATAATTATTTAAAGAGTACATCGTATGATATTTTGGTGCCTATTAGACGAACAGTTCAACCTGTTGGAACCTTAGAGATTTTCAAGATAGAGACCAGACAGTTTCAGGGGAAAAATGAAGAGGGGGACGAAATGTATCGCTCAGACTATCAACCTGTCTAATCCTGAGACGTGTATTCGACCAAGGCAGATCCAGAAACTCGTCGACGCGGAAGTGATGCAGCCCTGTCCGACTTCGGGGTCCTCCTATTGGACCCCAAGGCCAGTGGCGGTCAAAGTTTGCTCGCGGAGGGATGTGCAGAGGACTTGTCCACCAAAGGTGAGGAGCAACTCAAAATTGGAAAAAATCCTCGATCCTAAAGACACTAGGGAAATCGTAAAGAGATGGTCAAATTGCTCTGGAACAGGGTCTTCTTTAGGAATTAATTCCGACGAAATGAATCCAAGTCTCGACTTTTCCTTTTACCGGATGTTAATATGTATCTCGAAGACTAAGAACAAAATTTTGTAGTGGCATCTATACCTGTGATCAAAATGGCACAGCGTATAGTTTATTGAAGGGGCCTTTCTAACGAGTCCTATTAATTTAGTAGTAATATTCTCATAAAAATGCTTGAATGCGATTAAAAAAATATTTTTCTTACTCTACAAGGTACACACAAGCACTCCCTAAAAGAAAAAGTTAGTGCACGCATCCGGTTTCTTCCATTTAATTCCTAAAATAAAGATTCTCTCGGTATTATGTAGCTCTCGTCGCGATTAGCGTTTTCAGCGTCACGCTTCCGTTTCGGTCTCTCGAAAAAATTCGCGGGAAGCCGGTACACGAGTGTTCGGTATTTGGTGCTAATGAGATTCCCGTCGCCGGGGTTACGTCGTTAACAAGGGACCTTTGGCGTCGAGCTGGCGCGGACCTGGTCTCGGTGTTGCAGCTTCGAGCTGTCTTTGCGCGTTATTGACGTGCCGCGCCAGGGGGACGATGGCGGTCCAGCACCTGTACGGAATTGGTTAGCCGATACGTAGTTGCGTTTACCTGAAATTAGCCCGACAGTCCGGTGTACACAGGTATAGCGACGCCGATGGATCTCTAATGGAGGAGGACAGTTTGGAGTTCCCGTACTTGTTAGGGACACGTACCTACCTAGTACATACGTGACCTCACGAGTCGAGGGCGTCGTCGCGTTTAGCGAGTTCCGCCTCTACTCCCCGAGCAAGAGACCCGGATACTCTCGAGGGCTTCGTAAACGGCGACGAATCTCGTCCCTTTACGATGAGCTTCTTGTCGGGAATCTCTTTCCCTCGCGAAAATCTTCTCCCTCGTTTAATAAGGGGACCGAAAGGGCTAAAGCGTAAAGTTTGGTGTACAAGATGAAGAAGAAATAAGAGGAGTATGTACATTTTTGATTATGTGGAACTACGTAATGTATACTTTGCTCAATCTATCGTAGCTCGAGTCAGAACAAAACCATCATCAGAAGGCCGACAGAGTTCAAAGCATCGGGCCAATAGTGCCCATATTACCCAGAGATTGTTGGTAACATTTTGTGGTTGTACTCGAACCTCCATCCTCCAAGATTTTCGTGTGATCTCACCCTAGTCTCTATGTGTCCACTTCCCCCATTTATTGTGCAAACTCCGCGTGCTTGCTAGTTTGTCTTTCATGTTTGCCACAGTGTCTTGAGTGGTTTGCAAATGAGGCTAGTTTCTCGCTACGGTATTCCAATTGAGGGCGCTCGTCAGAGCACAGCCATTCGACATTCTAAATCCGAAACTCGAAAGTCGGAAATCGCGCGCACGAAATTCGAAATGAAACTTCGAACGTCTAACTCGAAGAAGGAGTACGTCTACATCCGCAAATATATCCCTGCGTTAAATATGAGATCGCGTGGGATACCGTCGAATATTCCGAAATGTTGATACTACACTGGAGTCGGGGAATATAGCGCAATTTCTAGGTATCGAGTATGCAAACCGACTATGCAAACCATATATATCCGAAACGGTAACACGGTCCGCGTTTTCATAGCTATGCGACTGCCCGCCAAAGGCGCCGCCGAAGACAGTGGGGCAAAAATTCTGCAAAGCCCTCCTGTTCGTCCTGAAGAGTGGCATCGCGGCTGGCCTCGTTTATTGGACACATTCCGAGGGTTTGTGGGGATCCAGCGCCGACGTCGAGGACCTCTATTGCAGGATAATGACGACCATCGCGCCAGCCCTGCCTGAAGAGTACAATGGCAACGATGTAACTAACCATGGACAAAAGTATCAAGGGGGTATTCTTAATTCGAAAGAATTCATTTATTCGATATTAACTTGACGGGGTAAAACTTTAGTAGATCAATTTGGAGGCGGGATTAACCCTTTGCACTCCGAGCAATTTGCATATTGGCTATATGCAGGTAGTCGACTGCAAGATCAGTTTTCTTAGATTTCTGAGTTATGGATTGGCCTCGACAACCATCGCTTATTAAAACTTAATAATAAATTGTGGACAGTGACACTAGCCGTAGTGCGTAGTACTGGTAGCCTTAGGAGTGCAAAGGGTTGATTTGGAATTTGCAAAAATATTATTTACGTTAGGAATATCACAAGAGGTTCGAATTGAAAATCTTGAACCGTTCGCAGATCAAGTTGCCTCGTATGGGACTCTTCAAGTACAGGATGATCCAGAGGTATAACCGTATGGTGTTCACGATCATGAATTCCATCGTGAGCACGTCGGTGAAGGTGCGAGAGCAACTTCAAAGGATCCTGATCACGCAGGACGAGAAAATCCAGAACGAGAAAACCCAGGACGAGATCACCCAGGACGAATCGTCCACCGACGTTACGGACGGCGAAGATAAAAGCTAGCCACCCAACCCTCGCGGCGCGATAACAAGCAAATCCCCAGTGCCGAATAAAAGGGCCTCGAGGAACTTATCGCGCCCTGTTAGTTCCCCTTTTAGGGGAAAGTCGTTTCATTCGTCCCCCTCTGTGATTTTGTATATTTCGAGTAACGTCTGAATTTGTGAAACACTTAAATCCTGTAATACAGAAATATTGGATTCTTTTTCTAACAGGTTTTATATTTATTAACGAGTGTATTTACTAGAAAATAAATGATGGAACTAATCCTGCACACAGAATTGTCCGATTCATTCCTGTAAATCGTTATAGTCGTTAGAATACCAAAGTAAATATGATAATTTTCTGTTATATCGAATAATATCGCGCGAAATGAAAGATCGAAGTAATGATTTCATATGGAGTTCGCGCAGGTAAGGTGCTAAGCGTATTCTCGGGGTGTATCTTCTCTCCGTGCGTAAGGGATGCGCGCTAGCTCGCGAAACACAAAGGTGGATTAAAATTCCGCTCAGGTCCCGTTCATTTTTTTTCTACGGGACACTCGAGAGCACACGAGGGATTTCTCACGCGGAAGCCTGCATCTTAAGCGATTTTTATGGCGTGTCTTACTATCGCCGTAAAGTTTTCAAACCATCCCCCGACTCTCCGTGTATCTTAGCCGCGCGAATTTATTTCCTACGTCGCCGAAGATCCGTTCTCCTCGACAGTTTGTATTTTTTCACGTTCCATGATTAAAGCATGGGCCCGCGTTAACCGTAAATTAGATCTGGGTACACCATAAATCGGGTTCCACGGATTTAATGGAAGACGAAATTGATGTACGTGCGCGGTCGACCCTCCGGGTGTTTTGCATATTTCTGCTTCTCGCCGTTGCGCTGGAATGTCAAAGGTGGCCTCCAAGATTGCGCAACTAATATCCTCGTCGTTACATCGCGGAAAACAGATAACAAAAAGCCGTACGTTATTGGCGAACGAAACGCAATTATTCCGTAACTCTAGAAATCTAATTATACATATAGTATAGAATTTACTTTATCGATTCATGAAAGAATTTGGAAGTTGTATGAATTAATGCTTTATGCATCGGTAATATAGAGTGCTTGGTCGACGAGGGAGATCACTCTGCTGGTAATATACAGTATTATCGACAGAACACACCGCATTACCGACAAAGTGCCTACCTCGCTAAAAAAGCACCTGCCTTGCCAACTGTATTCGTCGAACAGTAAACGCAGGAAACGTTCTAAAACCATCGATACTGCTAAAAAATTAGCTCGCGACCGCGCGTGGTTGGTATCAGGCGCTCGTTACGCGTTGCTCGGCGATTCGAGCGACATACATCACTTTTATCGCGCGATTCCACTGGTCCGATATGCTTATTAATAGACAGCCGGCGCCCTTAGACCCCCGTCCGAAAAATATGGCCGCGGTTTGTTCGGAAAAGGGAGGACTCGCGATAAAAAAATTGCTTAAAAAGGAAAATATAGATGAGAGGCCAGCGACGGGGGTGAGATGGGCAAGAACGAAGGGGACGGAGAACGGAAAGGTCGATTGCATATATCGAAACGCTCTCGCAGCACGCTATCTTGCCCCAGAGTAAATGCAATTCGAATCGATGGGGGAAATAAATCAAACGTTAATAAATCAAACTTTAAACATTCCGGTGCGTTCTACGTCCAAAGAGAGGAAAAAACGCGTCGAAGCACGGCCACGTTTAAATACCGTTTCCAATAGCGAGCGGAATTTCCGGATTGATGAAATCCGCTCGATAAGAGCGTCCTTTTTGTCCATTAATTTTCTCGTGCAACGAGGACTGCGAAGATCAGCCATGGAACGATCGAGATGACTAATCGCTGAATGCTCTCGGGGGATGGGCGAGGAAGTCTTTCCAGAAAGCACGACTATTCCTTGTTTTTGCTCAGGTATAGGCTCAGTGATTATATAGTTAAGGAAATGAAAAAGTTATCTCGGTAATTTGTGTACTGCTGCACCTCGTCCTTGCGGCATTACTATGAATTTATCTCTGCAAATTACATTTCACCTAATCCTTTGATTTATATTCTACCCGTAAACCACTCATAATGTTGTTATTGTTTGGAAGATACGGTATTTTTACTGGCGAGGATATATTAGCCAGCAAGGGCGCTAGAGAAATGATAAGCCATAAATCGTCTAATGAATTGCTGGGATGCATGTTAAATATTGTGCTCCATCCGGCGAACAGTCGCGCGCCTCTTAAGGGATTAATATCGTAAAGGCTGGTTTAGGAGAAAGTGTTGTAGCTGTAATATTTAGTACGAGAATCACTCGACGAGTCTCGTATATATGCGAGCAACTAATCGCAGATACACAAGCGCGTTACAAAGGTGCCCGTTACAATGCTACCCGTCAGTATGCGCCGCTGAAAAGAGAAAAAGAAGTTTCCTCGGTCTTCGAGATGCCCCGTGACTCGCCCAGCTTCCCTTAATTAATAAATTAATTATTCGCCGAGTTATGGTCCGATTCTCGGTTCCCTTTCCGACGTAATTACTTCAGGGGTGGCGAGGCTCGCTCGTTCCTGCGCCTTCTTCCTTCTTTTTCTCATTTTTCCTTTCTCGTCCCGCACTTTCCTCTTCTATCTCCAACTTTTCTTCCTGCGAGCGTCCCGTGTTCCTTCCGTAACGTCACCCCTCTGTTTTTTTTTTTTTTTTGCAGAGGACCCTGGACCTTCCGACGCTTCTTTTCGAGCCGAAAATTTCCAGACCAGCGGGCGTGCATTCGACAAAAAGTACCTTTTTTCCAGCGAGAACGTCCACGGTGCAACAAGAGACAGACGACGAAGTTGGGAGCGACAATAGAATTGGATCAATTCTGTACATTTATGAAATTTTTAATTTCACTTTTGTCGACTATTAGTGTTGGAGTAGAACACGATCAAAGAAGAACACGAATCGTAGGGTGCGAAGATCGGTGAGTTCGAATCGTAGAGTGAAATTTGGTTGGAAACATCAAACCTATCATTTACTTCAGACAAATACCTTCGACAGATATAGAGGATACGAATACATATAAGTCCCACTGGGAACTCGTTCAGGTGAGAATGATCCATCCTGAAGTTTTAAAGTTTGAAACCTATCAAAGATACTCCTGGAGTTTGATGCAAAGTCGTCAAACGTCTAATCGAGAGGATCCAAACGTTGGTTTCCTAAATAGCTACTTATCGACAGGTTCCGTGCCCCGCCACGTGTCGTGTCGCGCATAAATTATTCGCCTACATCCCCTTTGACTTCATCCGCGTGGCAAACGAGAGTTTCAAACTCCGAAAGAAGGTCAGCAGTGCTTAACGCTGCTTAATTCGAAGAGGTAGTCGCGAGGGCTGCTACGACGCGATTAAAGTTTCAGCGAGTGAAGGGTCCCAGCCGCGTACATTGTCCAGCTTCTTTGAAAGTTCGCCCAGTTATGGGCGAGGTTTCAAGGATACCCTAATCGCAACGGGAAGGTTCTTTCGCCTGGTCGTCTTTAAAGCGTATTCATACGCCACCGCGTATGAATACGAACGAGAGATTGTGGTCGATGGGTTTCCAGTGAATTTAGGGCGGTTCGAAGCGACAGAGATGGCCAGAATTTTCGTCGATTAATTGATAGCGAATAGAAACACCGCAAAGCGCTTTATTCGCAATGTTTATGCCATTCCTATAGGCGTCATTAATTCATGCTCTCGGGTATAGAGCATTTATTCCATGCTGAAACATTTTCGACGTTTTAATCTCCTATGATAGTGTGTCATTTGTTCAACGAACGCGTAAACACACTTTGTTGTACGTATTATACAGTTCGCTATTCTCCTAACGTGAGACGATAATTCCGCTTGGTATTTCCTATGTCAATTTTTAGCCAGCAAATTAAATACAACGATAAAAAAGGAAGAACTTGCGATTCTCGTTTAACTTTCGTTTGTTATTAGACATTTGTATCCAGTCGAGAATTTTGATCCTCAATGGAGAAGTTTGACGAAGGGCGCACTCGAAATTTCGAACTAATCCGAATTTACGGCATCGCTGCAAATCATGCGCGTAGGGACTTTCCAGCGACAGCGGGCAACTTATTGGTCGAACGTCGAGTCATTCGATCCCTGGATTACGATCTGTCCAAAACGGGACATCGTTCCGGCGCTCGTTTCACCGCGGGTCTCGTTTCGCGTCCTTTATGCGAACTGATCCCTCATCGAAATCTCGCTTGATCCCTGTTTAGACGGCTGGAAGAATGCGGACAACTGACACGATCCTTTATTTATAGACGTTCGACAGCATTTCAAATTGTTGGTTTGATCCCCACCAAATGGACGCTTCTTTGGGAATTAATTCCAAGAAAACCAATAGTAATCTGGACTTTGCTTTTTATAGAAAATTCACATGTATCACGAGGACTAAGAAAATTTGTTTAGAAATTTCGAATTGTTAGATTAATGTGCCATTTTTAACCCTTTCAGACCTGGCATCCACGATCGAGGACGTAAAATTTCAAAATTACCAACACTATCGTCTAGGGCGAATGTCCTTATTTGTGCACATGAAGAGAAGCCAATTTTAATTAAAAAATTAAATTACACTAGAAAAAAAAATAATTCAAGTCTGAAAGGGTTAAGGAATCCTGAGATAAAAGATCTCTTTAACCAACAATTTCTGCTTTCGAACACGTAGGTACTGCTTGGGATCCCCGAAATTTTTAGAGGGTTTCCTCGCCAGGGAATCCGTGTGGCGAATTAAATCGGCGATCATCTCGGTAGCTGGATAGAGGGGAAAACGTTGTTTCATCGTGGGCAGTCGGTCGTTCCACGAATTTATCGATTCCTCGGTTCCTTTCCTCGGGCATTCTTGGCTAACGATGGAGTACGGATTCTTGGAAGTTGGCCAGAAGGCCGAAAACGTCGGTCCAGATAGAGGCGGAGGATTGCAGCGCACCTCGAGCAAGATTCTGAGGGGAGGAAAGAGTAACGAAAATGGGGGGAATAGATCGGAGGGCGAGGACGACCACGAAATATTTGTCAATCGCAAAGCCAGGAAGACCGGCCGGGAAAGTCGATTTAACGCCCGTTAAGGAAGCAATTCCTTTAAGAAGGACGAGCTGGGAGCAAGGGTGGCACGGCCTCCCCGGGATCCTCGACCTTCCTGGACTTACGACCTTTCACCGGAGAATCGCTTCCGTCCGCCATTATCGGCGGACGAATGGAACATCAATAACCAATTTCGTAAGACTAATATCGCGAAAATTAGTTTCCCGAGGTCCCTTCTCCCTCGTCCTTCGTTCCTTGCACTCTATCCCTATACATATAACCTTCGTTAAAAGGTCCACGACCCACTCGGGTACTTAGTTTTCTTAATGTTCCTCTATCAACGCGAGAACCATCGGGAACCTAACCCTGTCGTCGCGCGATACAGCAACGCCTCGCTTATGCTCCGAAATCGAGTTGGTCCGTCGAAATAGCGAGGAATTCTTTCATTTGGAATTAATAGTATTAGCTCCTGTTTTCACTTTGTAAAATTCTTCCGTATAAAGAAGTTCAAATAATTTCTGTCCTATACGTTTCGTCCTTGGTCCTCACAGTATAGTCAGTACCGCGAAACGATAACTGGTTGGGTTTAGGGTTACCCACATCCTCTGAAAAGAAAAGGGGTAGTCGCGGGTTCGACGCGACGCGTCGCGCGAGTTTGAAAGTTAAATTTACGAAAGGGGACGTTTCACGGTTGCGCCCTTTAAGGCAATATCCAGGGCAAAGTACGCGCTAGTAGGCCATTACAAAGTTATAATAGTACCAGCAACCCTCTTACGATGTTCGGAGCCCCGGCCAGGGCGGCGTTTTGACTTTAAAATGAAATAGTCAACGCGACGCGCCTGCAACCCCCCCGTAAACGTATACAACGAAAGTTCCTGGCTTCTTCCAAGCGGCCATTATACAAAGTGGAACGTTTTTCCGAAAGCCACGGGCGCCGAGTAATTCCCAATGGCCCGTGTAACGCCGAGGATTCGTCCAAACGACCCCAGGGGCTGCTCCTGTCCGACGGACTCCGAGATTCTAATTGCAGATCGTGTCGGGGGTGGCTGATATCTCGCGAATTTCAGATATTCCTATCGCGAGCAAAGCCCTACTTGTTGCCTGCCCGCATTCACCTTCCGATTGAGGATTTGACGTTTTAGGCGACAGGGAAACGGTATCAACCGACGAGTTGTACGATAAAAAAAACAGTTGTGAGAAATGTTCTGCACAGCCGGCAGAGTACCTTATCGATCCTGTATTACCTATGAAGTAAACCACCTTACTAATTTATCATCAGTTCCTAAGGCTTAATTGATGATCACAATCGGAGACGACTTATGGACACCAGAATTTTTCGAATATTACACGAAACGAGCCTGTACGGAGCCCGTAAACCACCAGAAAGACTCCATACGCGCGACGAAAGCAAGTCGTTGGATCCTTTGAGGCGGCGAGGGCAAAAGTAAGTCGGCTCTCTGAAATAATGATGCCAACGTGAAATATACACGTTTGCGGTAGATCGCGGGTTAGGGAGGAGATATTCATTTCACGCGTGCCTGCGTGTAAATGCGAAAGCGCATTCAGGGCCCCGTGCATCATCCCTGCCGAAGGACTTTAAATCAAACTAGGAGTTGAACGACCCGCCGATTCTAAACTCCGTCGTGGATACCGAGCAATTTCGAATGAAAACACGGCGAATTTTTCCAACGATTGAAAATATTTCGGGACTCGCGCTCTCTTTATTCGTGGCAACCTATTTTTTCGATGAGATTAACAATGACGCTAATGGATGATCGATTGCGTTCCAAACCAATTCGATTACGTACTCGATGGAATATAAACGCGGATTAATTCGCTTCGCGCGCGGGACAGAATCGATTCGAGCGTTTGACGATAACGTTTATTGTCAACAGCCGGAAAACATTAAACGAAGCGAAACGAGCGACACTCGTAAATAGGAACGCAGACATTGCGACGCGAACGTTTAGCGCGGACAAGATAGCCGTCATCGACGATCCACGCTGAACGTTTCCTTTTTCGAACGAATTTTTACCGAGCGACCTTGCCAACCCCCAAACCGCGGGGGAAAGAAATCGAGAACGGTCACCTTTCCGCAGGCCGATGGAGCTGCATTAATTACAGGCAACGAATCCAATTAAATCCAGCGGCATCGTGAGACCGACGGAGACACCACCCATCCACCGCCA
The DNA here is from genome assembly GCF_026283585.1 of Hylaeus volcanicus. Taxonomy (NCBI): domain Eukaryota; kingdom Metazoa; phylum Arthropoda; class Insecta; order Hymenoptera; family Colletidae; genus Hylaeus; species Hylaeus volcanicus. Next base: position 18,250,448 of record NC_071982.1, read on the forward strand.
TTTTGTGGTTCAGCACGAAACGAGGGGATAGGGCTGGTAGCGGCGAAGGGTACGCCGCTCGGGGGTGCAGGATGGAGGGCTTAAAAGTATGATTTTAATACCACTGCTCCGTGGGTCGCCGTATATCACGCTTTTGTCCGCCTACTATTGTCTCTACGCAGAGCCCACACCCTCTCAAAACCTACCCCTTCCTCCGCCGTCCACCTCCGACCTACCTACGCCCCCACACCCTATTCCCTCGTCCCCTCTGCGACGTGTCACACGCGTGGCCACCGGACTGCACCGACCGAAATGCGAGTAATTGAAAATTTTCATACGTATACTATCCGCGGAAACCACGGAAAGAACGCCATTAATTCACCGGCTTCAGACCCGATCCAGCCGTCGGAGGACACGATTTTGACCCTGGCATGGAACTTTCAACAAATTCCTCTCGACCGAACACTTGCCCAAAGTTACATCTACCCCTACAAATCGCAAGTATCGAACAGTGGTTTCGTCGCGATTTTTGGACTTCCATACCTCGGTGTTCCTATCGTTATCCTAAACGATCCTATCGCTACTAGACAGGGTACCCCGTGGTACCGTTGTTCGTATATGGTTAATTGTAACGATACGCGTCCTTAAAATTTTATATGGTGAATTACAAATAGTTGATTTTTACAAATCCAATCGAGTGCCTCGCCAACCCTTACACAAAAGACTTTTCCTAGACATTCCAAGTCTTCCCAGCCGTAATTTCTACAATTCCTGGCAAAGGGAAAATGTTACCAGCTCGGTGAACGTGCGAGTGAACGTAATCCAATGCGTCGAGTGCGTGACTCGCCTCCAATCCTCGAAATGAGTTCGGACACGGCCAGATAAAAGCTCAGGGAGTCCGGCACTTTGCAATTTTTCATTCGCAATTGATCCTGACGGTAACACAGCGAAACTCGCCAGAGGATAAAGAGACGAACGGGGATGAGTGGACGCGAATCACAGCGCATTACGATGTCCGGACGATACAAAAGTTTCGAGTTTCTCGCGCAAAATCTGTGGAAAAAGCGGCCCGGTTGACGGGTGTCCGCGCGAAACAGAAGACGAGAGAAACGACCTGGCAAAGAGTGGACCGGGAGAAGCCAGAAGGGGCGGTGGGGCACGGAATGAATAATTTCGGCCAACGTAAACCAGCCCCATCTGCGTGGGACGTTTGAAATTTGTAAAATATATAGATTCCCCCCGCCCGACGAGTCTAACTGACTTCCCGTACCTTTTTTCCATCGCCTTCCTGAAGCGTGTTCTTCGCAATTCCGATCCAATCCGAATATTGCGCCGGGGCACGCCTGGGCGAACGACCCAGCCAAAAACAATTTGGTTCAGACGTAGCTTCCTGGAAACGTTGTCGGGAACGAAGCAGGCTACAATTTCCAGCGTATTTTCCAGCCATTCATACGTCGATAACATAGAGAATCCACTGGATGGAACCGGTGCTTTCCAAAGTGCGGGGCGTGACTCAAAGGGTTGATGAGGAGGCGTCTTGCGCTGGGAAGGAATTTTTAGGCGATCAGATCGCAGCGGTGATTTGATTAAAAAATAGAAAATAAGGGAAAGTACCGTTGCAGAATGAAAATTACTCGGCAACGGAACGTCACGCCGAGGAATAAACTTGAAACAAGTTCCACGAGTGTCCAGCTGGGAATGGACAGTACTCGAGACGCGCTCGATCGTTGGTCGATCCCTAGAGTAAAGCTGACCGTTCTCCCGCTCATAGGATAAACCCTCCATTCGGTACATTGTTGATCCTAAGGAGGGATTTCTACTCTGGAACGCTAGAAAAGATCTTGTTGGTTGTTTTAATCGATTCGAGCATACCATTGCGACCTCGAGTCTGCAATTCGATTCATCTGCACATTCGATTAGATCTAAAGAGGAATGACGTGTCCTTTTTATTAGAAAACCGCTAAGAACAAACGTTTCCTTGTCGATACTCTACCCAAACGTGGCCTCCATCCAAGTCGACAAACGATCCTCCGTTATACACTCTCATCCGCGAAACGTAGCTGGTTTCTTCCTAAACGAAAGTAATCACGGCCAGCGTTATTTGGCACGGCGGAAGGATCGCATGGTGTACACCGGACTCTCTATTTAATTTCCTCCGAAAACGTCACGGACCTCGCGTTAGCGCCGAGATCGTATCTCTAAGTCGCACGATAAAACTATTCCGGAGGCAAATGCACACGACTGCATCTTCCCTCCACCCAGCCAGGGCCCGCGAAAACGGCCGTTCGTTACTCCGATTCGCCATTAAATTTTCTCCAAAATTAACCCGTACAGATGAGTACAGATGAGATAGTCGCTAACCAGCGTTTATCTCGCCTCGTAAATTAAGGAGGCCCACGATTACGACTGGACGCTGCCAATTAAATGTTCCAAACTCCCCGGAGTCGTCCCAGAATGCAACGGCACGAGGTTGGATTCGCGAAGACCAATCTAATCCGACGTTGCGACACTTGCGAGAAAGAACAAGCAAATTGCCACCGAGCGCGACCCGCTTGTAATTCACGCTCTTTTTGTCGACGCCCTCTGGGACTCGTTACCCCCTCGTGTACGCGTTTTAATTCGGTGGCTAACATCCTGGTGGAACGATGCTCGAGTAGCATATCGGGATGATTGAGTGCTTGAATATCAGTCGAAAAATTCATTTAGTAAACTTCTTCGATAGACATAAATGATACGACTATTTATAGGATTTACTGTATATATTTCTTACTTTAATCTTCTAGTTTAGATTTTGCGTTATCGAGTTCCATCGCGTTGGAGAGTCCTGTCGTATTTGAGCTAAGCGTGTCGGAGCGATCGTCGCCAAAGCGAACGCCTTGTCGACCTTCCCCATCTTCGACATTAGTAAGTTGGAACTATTCGGAACGTTTCCTCCCTCGTTTGCATGCCGATACGTGGCGCCGAACCAAGAACCCGGAGTCAGGCCGGGATCCATAGGGCGACCCCGTACGCGAAACTTTGGCCGCGACAGTGGCACTCCTCGGATATAAACTCTGGTGCCGATCCACGTACAGGTACGCTCCACCAGGAGGAACTGTGGATATAGGTGGAACGCAGTCTCGTTTGGGATGATGCCTTGCAATTTCACGCGATTACCGTAGGGCTCTTCCAATTTGCCAGGGAACTTGGTTCGCTATCGTCGCTTCGTACTTCCTAGATCGATCGCTCCGAGTCGTTTGGACGGAAGTTGGTCGGGGATCAACGACGCCAAACTCCCGGCTCTCTTGATCTTCGAAATCGCGGAACGGATTGTCGACGATAGGGAACTTGGTTTCGTGGATCTTATGGAATACAAAAAGGAAAACTGCTATTTGCTATATCTTTGTATTGACTCGAGGAATATGCGTTACACTATCGACAGAGTACTCTGGAATCCTACAATATCGAGCTTTATCAATAGAATGCCCTACACTATCGACAGAACAATCTGGGATTCTACGTTACCGAGCCTTACCCACAGAATGCTCTATACTATCGACAGAATATTCTGAGATTCTACATTACCGAGCCTAACGAACCGACAGAGTACTCGATTCTATCGACTGGGTAAGAATACCTGCGTCATCAGGCGATAATGTAACTACTGTTTCGTAATGCGAGGTAGTTGGCGCAACAACGTCGCCGGGTTTCCTTTTAACGAGAGAACGAGAGGATTAATTAGAAAACGGAAAAGTTGTAGCGCGGAGGAGCGACAGGGTTCGATCGATACCGATTGCTCGATGGAGAGACAGGACGGGGACAGCGTTCACGGAAGATGGCTCATCTTAATCATCGATTTATCACTCGCCATTGCCCCCCGGGGCAATCGCGCGTGAACTCGGCCTGATAGACGATACATCGGCAATACTGACGCGTAGGCATCGTCACGTCGAACCCCGGATCGTACTCGACGTAGAAGCCGATCGACTACGTTTCTGCTCGCCTAAATGCACCTGACTATAGCGCGAGGGTCCCTTCGAACGAGGTGGACGCAGCCAGAATCCTACCGTCGAGGTTAAGGCTTGCTGGGGGACTCGAGGGTGGACCGAATTTGATACTGGACGTTCTCGCTGACGTGGACGGTCCTACCCACAGCCCCGTTTCCCGATAACAACCCTTAAATCATTTCTGGCTAGAGTATCGCCTCGCTGCGTCCCGTCGCGTTATTTCAAATCAACCATTTCCTCCGTTACGCTCTGTCACGAGGGGTCCTCGTTCCAGACTTCTCCTCGCGTTATTAATTCACAGCAAAATTCATCCCAGTTTCAGTAAGATAATCCACCTATCAAATTTTTATATCCCAAATCCTACGATGACGTCCTACTCTTCGAATATATCCTACTTTGAAGACTACCGAAACTCAATGCAGATCTTTCATCCCTCTTTCTGCCTAAAATTTGCTCAGCTTTAAAGAGCCAATCTAACTTAAGGAGCCACAGGGATGAAAATGTCATTCGAAAGGTGTCTACGAAACGAATATATTACGAATTCCTAACAAAGCATACGATCCTCTGGAGTGGTCGGGGTGACGGAGCATCGGGGTGGTAACAGCGGAGTAGGATCAGCTACTCTTCCAGGAAGGGATGCGTTGGCCCGTGAACTCACCGATAACGCAGAATTATAGTCCCAGGACTAGCAGAGCCACCCTTTTCGTGGCAGCCATGTGACTCCCTACAAAACGCCTATCACTCCGCGTACCGAGGCGTGAGCCAGGATCGGTTTGCACGCCTGTATCGTCCACCAACTGCTCGCACCAGTGGTTCTTAACATTCTCAAGATCACGGTCGATCCGTTCCAACTTGATCCGGATCGTAATTGTGCAGAAAATAGACCGAATCAGGCAAAAATCGTCTTTTTAAATCGCATACTGTGCTTTCTCCTCGGTGGGGGTAATCGAACAATTTCTTAAATTAAAGAAGACCCCGCCCCCAGACCTAACGCAGCAAAAATCTTCGATTCGGAGTGGTTAAGAATCCCTGGCTTTCGCGCGAGCACTGCAGCGGACTGTGGATTACGCGTTGCAACTATAGTTCTCTTTACAATGGAAAGGAACGTCTTTGAACGCGTGCAACGCCACGAAGACTGATGGGTAGACAGATTGATTTATCGACCTCGGATAATATCGCTCGAGGACATAAAATAATAACAATATGCCTCAGAAATACAGTGGCAGCGTCGACGGGGCGATGGGAGAGAAAGAAAGCGAAACGAAGGGAAGAGGAGGATGGAGTCTGACAGCCGATAGACGCATTCTTCCCGTATTCTAAAGCGAAGGGTGGAAGACGACAGGGGTTGCGGAGAGACATCATCCAAGAAACTGGACCAATCGACTAGATGGCATTCCCGAATAGATACCATTCGTACCCGCCATCGCTTTCTTATTCGGATCAAGTTCCATTCGACTGCGATCCAACCTATCTTGCGCGCCATGTTCCTCGTCTCAATTTTTTCTCTATCCCGATCGTCGTGTCTGTAATGGACCCTGAACGAAGATTAATTTCTATTTCTCAACTCTTTCGAGTTTTACACGCTAAGCCTCCGCTATAACAATGGCAAGAGATTTGATTTGTTTGAATAAGAAAACGTGGAATAAAATTTCGTTCACGTATAGAGTCGCGTGCGACGAAAGAATTAACGGGCACGTCTCGAGCAAAAACCGAGGGAATTCTCGCTCGATGAAGGTCATCCCTTACACGATAGAAAATATAACACGGGACGAATTTATGGTCGAAGGAATCGCCGTGAAGGTATTAACGGGACGAAGGCAACTTTCGACCCCAGAGAAAGAAACGGGGACGTAACTTACACGGAAACGGGATAAAATCGCCGAAAGACAACCACAGAAAAACCGACGAGAGCTGAATTCTGCTCGTTTTGCGCCACCCGTCGTATGTTCCTGCGTATTCTGTCCACTGGGAGTAAAAATTCGAGGGCGTAATTAATTGCTGGGAATCTTCCGCGTGACTCGAATCATACGAACTTTGCAGACTCTTGGCAAAGGGGTGCGTGGCCCTCGTCGCCATGTTGCGAGAAGATACAAAATTAATTACTAGATACTGAGGCTTCCTCGAGCTTCCAAACTCTATACATAAATAAATATCTAAGTAAATAAAGAACTAAACATACCGAAAGGAAAGCACTTCTCAAAGTTCTCGGCTTCTCGGCTTCAAACGAGTCTATCGCTCAGAGCTATCGTCTATCGTTTCAGCAACCGACGACAAATATTCAAAGCGTCGCCAAAGATGAATTACCCACGGCGGATACAACAAACAGAATTTAAAGGGAATTTGCGTGCGAACGCAACAACGCTCTCGTTGATAGAATAAATCCTGCGGTTCCAGCGTTGGTGCGCGATACGAGGGCGAAACTAATTTCCGTGACGGAGTTAGGGCGTCGAGACAAAGCGTCGCGGAGAGGCGAATGAGAAGACGCCCGGAGAAAAGTAGAGATGGCTCGAGGAGCGAGGAAAATTACTATAATCAACCCCCGCGATGGAGTAACAATTACTTAGACAACGCGCCCCGTCTCTGCGAGTCAAAGGGACCGAGGCGTGTTCTATCGAAGGCAGAAGTGTGTCTTCCAAGCGAGAATCAAGGCGCAGAGATTGAGGCGCTCGATGAGGACCTCGAAATGGAACAGACGCGACCCTACGAACTTTAAACTGAAGAGGAAATTGGTCCAAGATCGCGTAGACGCTGAGGAATCGACTAAATATGCTGTTATTAAATGATGAGACTGATTGAATGTACAAATGCGAAATTTTCTGACAAAACAAACATGGAAGGTTATTTTGAAATCTTTGGAGTGTATTGCTTACTCAGTTGGAGCCGCATACACGGTCTCTAGACTGATAAGACAGCTCAGGTGTGTGGGGTCGCCACTCCCCAACGGTCCTCACTCTTATAGGACAGAAATGGACAAGATTTTATTCCATGTGTGTTCCATATATCCAAAATAAAGACGTTTAATAATATTAATAACAATAACTTTTTTCATTTCTGTCGTAGGACCGCCTTGCGCAAAGTGTTATAGCACTAGTCATAATTTCTATTACCATAAATATCTTGTAAAGGACGATGGACCTCGTCAAGTACAAATCTCTGTACGAATATTTAGGATTTACTGTAAAATCAAACTCAAGTAGGTTGGGCGATGCAAGAATGAAAGTTCTATATATGGAGAACGAAAAGGAGACGAACAGAGTCCGTGCCGATACGAGGATCCGCGGACCGAATCTGATCCAGTATCGATCCCTTCTCGCTTTATCTCGTGGATACTCCGAGCGATCGGCGCTTACTTCTTCAGGGGTATGGAACGAGACGAGACACGGTCGGGGGCGGAACGTGACGTTTCAGTCTCCTCGAGAATTTTAATTTCATTTCTTATCCGTGCGAGCGCAGGAGGAAGGAAGGAGCCAGGGTGAGCCGAACGAAGGAGGAAGATTTAGATGGAGAGTCAACTGTGCCCGTTTGTCTCGACGTGACGAGAATGGATCCTCGCGGAGGACACTGAGCAAAGATGATTACACTCGCGCGAACGGTGTCCAATAATCCCATAGTTCCTCGCAAAGCTTGGGTCAGGTCCCAATGAAACAACCCTAATGTAATAATAAGGCAAAAATCCTCTCGGTGTAAAAATGTGTAATGATACAGTATATATAAATAAATGATTCTCAGGGGTGCATGCTTCGTTTAACTTCTACCTCGTGACCCCATCCTTCCTTCGGCAGAACGATTAAGAAAGTACGTCGAAAACCAAGAATTCCGAAACGAAGAAGGGAGTCGAAGTCGAACCGTGGCGAGCGTTCGGAATAAATCGTTGACCGGTCGATGAAACGAGGAGGAACGCGAGGATGAGGAAGCGCGCGAGCAATCGAGACGCGGGGGGTCTCGAAGGAAAGGAAGCGACCGCGGCAGGTGAATGAAACGAGAGTAATGCAACCAATTAGTAAGAATTAGCATCAAGCCACCGACGGAAGGTGGGTTGGGTAGACGAAAAGGGGAATGGGGGTTGGAGTTGCATTCCTCATTCCTTCGCTTCTCGCCGGTAAAATAATTACCGAGCGTCTCTTCGCCCTCTCTTCTTCCTCCCTCGCCCTCCACTCTTTCCCAGTTAAATGATTTCCGTGAGCTTTCTGCTAGGGGTGGTAAGTAGCAGCCTCGGTGTTGCTCCTGCTGGTACTCCCGACTGCCACCACTTCTGAAGCTGCTCGAGAAGCTACGGTAATCCTGACGAACGGTCAGAGCTGGGTAAGCGTTTCCGTGTTCCTGCACCCTCGACACGAACACCATGGAGGAACGGGAACGGCCCGAGACTCCACGGCGTTCCGGTGAAACGGCTAATTTGTTTCCTCGCGCGAAACAATGCACGGCTAATCCGTAGTCCAGGGTAATCGCGAAGAAATGATAAGTAACGAGGGCAAATTTGTTTTCGGAGAGTTCAACGTTTGTTAGACGATTGATCGTCGTTATTTGTCGATCCTCCGCTCCCGAGTCTTCCGTGAACGATTTTCTGGGGCTTTCATCCCCTGCTAGCGTACCAGCGATTAACTGTGTACGGGTAGCCTCTTTGGGACTATTGCGTTTCCAAAGTGCTCGGAATAGTGCTTTCATTTAAACATACAACTGCAGTATAAATTCTTACTTTCTCATCTATTCTAGAAGATCTCCATCTCGCGATATAACTTTTGTTGTTACGTCTAAAGAAACTACTAACGATTAACAGAAGTCTCGAATAGAGAGAGCTTGGTTCTGAAAGAACTCTTTCAGGAGAATTCTGGAAGAGGTAAGTATTTTGAAGTGGATAGGAATAAGGCAAGGCGAGCGCGGAAAGGGATAGCAGAAAAGCTGTTGCGCTCGCGTCTCGGTGAAACTGGCAATTTGTTTCCTTACGAGGAGCAATGTACCGCTAATCCGTGCCACAGCCGGCGAAATTGTTGACTCTAATAAATGTGGCTCGCTTTGTTGCCAACCCCGACGAAGAAGACGCGCTTCACCGCGAACACGGGCACGTAGCGAGGAATAATCGTTCGTCTTGAAACCGTTTTTGGAGAACAAATAGGGCCTCGTATAACAGCCGTTGACGCAGCCTAGCGTCGAGTAAGATAGAAAATAGAAACATTTTCCCTCAAAAAATCGTTTGGCATCGAGCATTTTGAAAAATTGGAAACTAGAAAAACCTGTTAAGGTTGAAGTTGAACGAAGCTACGTAACAAACAAGGTACAGAATCGTTCTTAATTACATGCTAAAGACCGATATCTGGAAATCAGATACGGTTTTCACTTCGCCCACACAGCTTCTGGAAATGTTTACCGAGCGATGTAGCATCGCTGTTGGGAATTTGAATTACAGAGAACCCTTTAATTAATGTCTGTCATTAGCCCCGACGATGGCGGCTGGAAATAAATAAAGAAAACAATGAAGAACTGTAAGGAAACCCCTTCGCTGGAAGGTGAGCTTCGAGCTAAGTTCTAAAAGAACTCACGGCCGATGAACAGATTCGGTTGCGTTCGGGAGAATTCGAGTTCATTGTTATGCAATTTATACTTCTTGGTTCTCAATCAAAGCATTGTTCCTCGATCTGGCTTCTTTATTTTTGTAATCGCGATTCTTTAATCAAGAGAGTATGGTGCCCTTGTATTTGAGCTTGGAGTATGCATCGTTTGATCATCGTTGGACCGCGTAAATTGCATCATGGCGAACAATTTGGGGAAAACCGATACATGAAAAGGGCTGATAATAAGAAAGCATTCGTTTACGAGGGCTCGTAAAGCATGACGAACGTTACCAGCTGCAGAGGTCGTAAATATCAGTCAGCGGTGTCCCGGGGCTCATGAATTTATGGACTGAGTTCGCTGTATCGCTGATAAGAATCGGCGAGTGTCCATTGGTCGCGTCGTAGTCCTCCCACGATACACGCAAGAATAGAGTAACAAGACGAGAAGAGCTAGGGAAAATGAAATTGAAAGAACTTTATTGCGACCAATTGGATCCGTTGTTGGCATCTGGGACCTTACAGAATTTATTGCTTCTTTTTATCACTGTAGCATTGCCTCCGTCCCCGCGGCATACGAGGAATGCTTTCGGATACCAGATTGTAAAACTTCGTGTAAACGATGTCGACCATTTGAATTCAGAAAATTACACATAGTGCATTTATTTTAACACTTATCGATTTCTCGTTAATGTATATAGATTCTATTCAGTACTTGGAACAGCCAAAGCATCCAAGAAGTCAATGTCCACCGCATTCGATATGAATCCCAAGCTGGTCTTTCCTGCAACAATCGAAACCCATTCAGAAACAGTGCAATCTCCATATTCAATGAAAATCAAAAGAAGGATCATCCGATCCCGAACTTTTACCTGGCGCGTTCGTCTTTGTCCAGCTGTCCAACGTTGTAAAACCACCGAAAATTTTTCTCGACGTTCGTGTTTAAACTTCCGCGTTTCTTGGACTTGACTGAACCTCCCCGGGAGCCATTCGTCTCGTCCGTCCGATCGGGAAACTCCGAGGTCGACCTCGAGGCTACGGGAGTGGCCAAGGTAACGTTTCGCGAGGTTACAATGTATTTCCAAAATTCGTTGTTCGCCGGCGGTTGCCTCGAAATCGAAGGCTTCCTTATCTTATTACCACGGACCGTGGAGTTCGAGGGATTCCACGGAGTCTCCTCGAAAACTTGGAAAACGCCGTTCGTCCGACGACTCGAGTGCTCGGTGGGGAAACTTTTGATCGAGCCACCGACATCGTTCCCAGAAATTCTATTCGTATAAATGTGACTCTTTTCGGTCGTACTTTTTACATCGGACATCTCCGTGCTACTTATATTTGCAAATTCAGGGAAGTTAGAGTCGGTGCCATCGCGATATTGCGCTACGGGGATCTTCGGTTCTTCGTCTATGACAGTCGTGTTCTTTTGCTCCTCAAAAGTCTCAAAACTCACAGAAACGTTGGGTATGGGAGAATCGCCTCTGCCAGGCATTTTCTTTGCCATTTTAGCCGTTGTTGCATGGACCTCACTGGTAAAATTAATTCCTTCCTTTTCTGTTGTTAATCCTTGATAATTAGCAGAAGTCAAGCTAGAAGTATCAAAGCTCCCGTTATTTAAAGTACTGGTTTCTAACGTCGAGACTGTAATCGAATCAAAAAAATTATCTAAACCGCTAACGTTCTTGGAAGCGTTTACGATCTGTTCTACAATGGTTGAAGGAAACGTCGTTTCAATGCCAACAGGTGAAGACGCGATGGTAGTCGAAGAACCGTTGCGAATTCTAACAAAAAAGTCGCGTTCGCCGTCTTCTCCAGTTACATACGGACTCGTGAATGCAGTTCCTTCGATTTTGGTCGCGTCAATGAATTCCTCGGTACCAAGGACAGTGGTTGGACTAAAGCTTCCAGGAATTCCAGGCGTTTTCTTTGAATGCAAGTTGGGTTTCTCGGTGCTCTTCTTCGAATGATCACTGCTAGGTATTTCGCGCGTCGTTGAGGCGTTGATACTATTAAAATAGTACAATTATTTGAGGCACAACGTATAAGAAAACATCTGTACGAAGTACATGTGCCTTGTAATTCAGGGCTGTGTCGTTGAAAAGTACGAGAAATGGTTTCTTTGTTCAAGTTTGAAAAGGTAGAATAAAATTCATGCAACAAATGGTTAAATTCAATGCTTGAAAATTTATATCTTTCATTCAACGACACAGCACAAGTCCAGTTGCACTTCCCTGATACAAACCTGGTAGTTCGAGAGACGTTTTCCGTGAAATCGAAGCGTTCCTCGATTTGGAAGTAAGCGATCGCCAAGATTCTGAAAAGACGACTCAGTTTTTCCTTTAGAATCGACTCCTGGGGTTGCGCCCTTTGCAGAAGCATCAGCCTCGCCCAGTCAGACTTGAGGGCGCCGAAGGGCAACGTCGTGACCGGACACTGGAACCCGCCAATCATCATAGCGATTGTCGGCACGTTCTCGAGATTCAACTTCGACAAATAGTCCTCGAGCACGTCGATATCGAAGTCCTTACAGTCCTCTGCGATCGCAGAATAGCTTCCTTCTGCGAGAAAACACTTGGTATTTATTTGTTTTGTTTTCTATTTTCGTTAGCTGTTTATAATACTGTGTACAATGTAAAATGGCACTTACTGCAAAAGATCGGGAGAAGCAAGGTTAACGAAAAGAGATGCACGCGTCGAAGCACCTTTCGCGACATGATTGCTGCGCTGACTGAGACCGTCTAGATTCTATTTCGTTGGAATCGGCACATTTCTAAACGCGAATTTCCGCGACACGTGACCAGTTCGAACGGGAACTCGACGCTCTAATATAAGTGTGAAGTCTGATTTCTGGGCCATTTTTAACATAAAATGTGTGCAAAATAAAGAGTTTTAGTTTGAATACACTAATGTACACACTTGGAGAAAGTAATCTGTTACAAGATATAAAACGAAAGATAAAGCATGTGTTCTTAGATCGTTGATGCAGCCTTCTATTTTTCTACGACATGCAAGAATCGATTGCGGCCAATCCGCGAAGTAATAGGTCATCGAGTAGTGTTCCATTGTTATCTTTATCTTTATTATCATCATCATGATCATCGTTAATATTAATATGAATATTCTTTATCATTATTGTTATCATTATCAGCATCATCATCATCATCATAATCATCATCATCACCAGCATCATCGTTTATTACTATTATTACTATTATAATATTTTGCTCCACAAATATACTCGCGCGCCTTATCTATTTATATAGGTGTCTAAATTTGTATCCTTTGTTTATTTGTTGGTTGTTTTGTTTGTTCGAAACCCTGAGACTACGATTCTACCGTCACGGCGAATCGATTGAACATACACGAAGAATATGGTCGTTAAAGTCGTGCGGTGACACACACACACAACCCCTCGAACCGACGCGTTTCGTGTCAGACTCGTAAAAATATTTCTCTTTCCGGCTCTCTTTCCTTAATCGCGCGACGCACACAAGACAACAATGAACCTAGTGCTCGCAGCATTCGCAACGAACAACGATTAATGAGTAACGGAAAAGACGAGTGATCCATCGATAAACGAAAAATCACACAGCAGTAACGACATACACGGTGCTTCGAAAGTGTTGTTCAACCCTCTATCGCACGAATTTCACTTTACACGTTGAAACAGAAATTATTCCGTTATTTATACACAATGTGATAGAGGGTTAACGTACACCTGCTAGTTCTTAGGCCTCTGCGAAACGTTTCATACCGAAATGACGCAGGCAAACGCAACGTCTCGAGAAAAGAAAGAAGAACAGAGTGGTTCACGAATCTCGACGGCACGCGCGGATAGAATACGCGGATAAATGTTTAAAGGGTGCGGATCCGATGCATCCGACAACGCGTATATCACAGCTGCATAGAAAAAGCCTATTTACTTGGCTGGCGAACAGAAGAAATTGTACAATCGACGAGTTCACGAATGAAACGTGCGTACCAAAGCATTCTTAAAACATCACACCTGATAAACTACAACAAACGTTAACACACAAATTGGCGGAACGGGTGGCTCGTGACGCCACCAAACGTTTCTCGCAACAACGTCCGTCCAACGGAGTTTCCCATGATCGATTCTTCAGGAACCTTACATGTATCGCAGAACAGAAAAATGACACCATTGAAGCGAACGAAAAGGACGAAACAGTAAAAGCTGAGAAGGGACGCCTGACAGTGTTGGGCGGTAATTACTCGTCAAATTTAGACCTATATTCAAATCAGTACTAATAGCTTTGGTACAGGGATTAATAATACATAATGTGTTCCGTTCTGGATTCGCTGGTTTCATTAGCGAGGCTTAACTAGATGGCCCTGCCTTAGCCGCTATTAATCATTTCAACAATCTATCAGCTTATCGCGTACTAACAAACTATCTAGTAGTTGCGGACTGTTCAACGAACGATTGATAAGAATTACTGATGAGCTCGACTAGTAAATCCAGGGCGAAACTCGTTCGTATTATTCTTAACATAACGAAGACCACTAAAGAGATCTTGTCGTTGACCATCATTACGATAACTCGGTAATTATATCTACAAATCGTGGATTACACGTTTCGCCCAACACTGGTTTGACAGAAACAAAAACGCGCAGTGATATAACAGCCGGTCGCGTTTCTCGCATATTCCCGCTCGTGTTCGTCGCTTCATCTAATTTCGCAATGAGTGACGAGCGTTCATGCCGCGCTCGATCTTGTAAGATACTGATTGGAGGAAGGACACGCAATGCGTAAAGCGTCACACTGTGAACTATTTTGCATTGTATATTTAAATGCAGCAGGATTAAACAAAGTTTTTCGAACCGGTAGGAGAACGAAGACGCAATGCGGAAACAAAGGAAACTCAAAAAAGGGACGGTGTCGCGAGAGAAACAATGCAATCGCCTGTATCCTGATATTATTGCACTCTAAAACGTTACATGAGAATCCCGCGTATCGAGATCGCAAGGTTCCGAACCGATCCGATCGATCGCAGGCCAAACATTTGAACAGTAGCCGAACATCTCAACGTTATTACAATAAAATATTCATTCCCAACGATTCTCATTAAATAATTTTTTCTTTCCGTTCGATAACCACTAATTTACCGCGAAATAACAATAGGGCAGATCCAAAGAATCGGCGAGAACCTTGCCGCAGATCCTGTCGCGCGTTGGTAAACAGCAAATAATAACTTCACCTGTTTCGTTACGAACACGCGTCTCCTCCTTTGAAAAACTGAACTTTCACTTTGCACGTGATTAGTCGTTCCTGTACGATATTTCATCAATTCGTTAATTTTTGTACGCTTAGAGGAAAAGCGTTATTATGCGCAAGCTCCGTGCACAGATCTCGTTAACAATAATAACTAGATAATAAAGATCCCTGAATACATATAATATAGCAATATAATATAAGGAAACGGTTTTCCGTTGCAGATTATCGTTGAATGGTTAGTTAAAGGTTAGTGATTTACTTCGAATCTCTTAACCTTCTGTGGTCCCAGATCGAGATGTCGCTAGTTAAACTGCTGGGAGCGTCCCGATTTGGGATCGCGGAAGATTAATTAAAAATATGAAATAAAAAAGTCACTTTCACGATATAAATAGAAAGAAAAACCATTCAGTTTCAGAAAAGTAAAAGAAGGTCCGATTATTCGCGCTGAGAAACACAAAGAGTCGAGTAAACGTTACGAGGATGAAGCGGTTACGGAGAATAGAAATGCATTAGGTACCTCTGCTACCGCATCGCAAAGGAGAGAAGTAGACGTACCCGAAACCATAGACCAATTCCTAAGTCAAAAGCTGTCCGTGCCAAACGTAGGCGGAGTGAAAAAGCAAAAAAAAATGCCTACTTCCTTCGTAGTTGATTTAGTACACCATAAATTATATTCTCCAGTTAACAATTAATATATTTTCCTACGTTCTCTGTGTGGCACGCGCGAATAACAGTTTTCCGCGATCATTTCAACAATCGATTAAATTTTTCTTCAGCTCTCTCTCTCTCCTAAGACCCTGGCAACCTGGCCAGAGGTACGTTCCCGAAACTATTCTCTTCTGTATTATCTCGTACAAAAAAAAAAAAAAACAACGCAAAAACAGCATGGCCTTAAATCGAGAACGATCCAGCCATTCTTTCGTTTTCCCTTATTCGCCGGCCAGCTAGCTGTTGGTTCGTATGATTGGTTCGATTTGTACAACGGCGCATACTAAATTCATTTCGCTCAACTAGAACTATGGATGTTCAATGCAGTACACACATCGATTTACATTTATAGCGGTCGGTTACGACGGTTCGATAGTATTAAAACGTGCAGTTACCTCTACATATAAAATGACGTACCCTTTTCATCGACACTATTAAAAATAGAGTTCGCGTCTTTCTTCTAATCTCGTATTGACTGACTCAGTTGTTTCTTTTCCCTCGGAGAAAAGACGTAACTAAAATATCTGCAGCTACGTATGTAATTTTGATTAAACTGGTGTGGTCATTTGGTAACACGATGCTAACTATATAACGTCAAACACCCACAGTTAGTTACATTTTGCATTTGATTTCTACGATCACCGATGTCGGCGTCGGTGTCGGTGTCTCGCACGATCGGTACCGATCAATACAACGTAAATGAAAACGTTTTTATTTTATTTGTTTATTTGGTAGGTTCCTCTATCTTTGTCGACAGATTTTTCATATACTATCCTAAAACGAGGGCTCCGGGATTAAAGCGTCTCGCTTCTTGTACTAGGTACCCTATCCTGAAATAACATCGTTTTGTTTTTTCTCTGTACCTGTAAATGGGGTACTCGAAAAGGAAAGTTTGGTTACTTCGACAAAAGTGTGTGCCTGCTATCCTAAAATTATTTCGCGTGTTTCGACGACTGCTGGAATCACTGGCCAAAGCTTCACGCTTCAACACTTTCGCTTAGTGAAAAATAAAGCCCATTTTGTCCGTGAGTCTTTTTCTTAAAGAAAAATAATAAAACTGCACAGTGTCCCTCCTCTTTTTTTACGTCTCACTATCACGCACTGTCTGTCCGCTCACACTCCCAAGGGGACGCGACGAAACGTGCCCTAACCTCACTGCCAGAGTGTTGTAAGTGTAAACGTTGATGATTCGTCGGCGAGCGATCAGACGCTTCTATGGAGTCCTTTAATACACATTTTTCTTTGAATCGAGTTCGAGTCGGCGCTTCATCGGTAGTGAGCAGCTTCTAACATTTCTACGAACAGCTTGTTCATAGGTACCTTCCCCGTTCGATAGACACTAGACCAAAATCTTCTAACAATTCCGTCGACCTGCCTGAGACCGGGCAACACTAGGAACATGTTTTGAGTGGCGCGAAGCGCTTGTCCTGGTCTTACTGCGGCCACACAATCTGAGAGGGCGTACAGTATAGTATCTCGGAAACGATAGAGGGCCTGTGGTTCGTCCCACCTCGCGTCGCTGTTTGCCAATATTAACGCTTTCAACATGTAATATTCCTCCCTGGTCAAGCCCAATCGTTGCAGCCTCTCAACGATCTGAATACACTGCCCAAACAAAAATGTTATGTAGCCTGGAACGAAATTACTGAAACTAACTGTACGGAAGTTGAACATTGGACTCACATGTGTGTACAGCTCTGTACAGTGGCATTCGCGGGCGAGTCGTTCGTCAAGCGTGAAATCTTGGGCAAACCTTAATCTACCATTGTTTGGCATACTTCTCCACGCGAGGCTGAACGTTAATATCTCGGCCCACGTGCTTTGCAGAAGTCGCATCTGGTCGTTCAGAGCTAGAGTGCTGAATCCAGGGATCTGCTTTGCCCAACCTTGGGACAAACGACACTGGTCAGATTGACTTCCAATATATAAATACTAATGGTTGATACATGCATGAACTAATTGGATTACCGATTATTCCAACCAATTCCCGATCGTATAGGTCCGACAACTGACCAAGTATTCTTTGATCCGTGTCGAGAGTGTGGAAGAGATTAGACACTTGCAACATGTCGGGTTCACAGGCGGCCAGAGCTTCCAGCATTTTATTATCTATCGATAGATAAAACCGTTTACCGTTTGAATTTCACTGCATTTCAATGCAGCGTCAAAAAACGCGTTAAACCGAATGATTTCGTGCCATGACGTAAAGTTACTAAGAAATCGAGATTCGAGGATCGTATAACCCTTTTGCTACAACGAAACTGACCGAAAAGCGCTACTGTTACGCAGGAGGACAACCCATATTTCGCAACCCTTACCCCCCTACGCAATTCATCACCTCTACCCGAGCTAGAACAGCGGTATTTAATTATTTAAAGGTCGTGAATTCCTGAAGATAGCCACAGATTATAAAATAGTCAAATACTACTCAGCGTCAAAAATCGAATTATTTGATTACGAAACTGATACTATAGATGGACTTTGCATTGCAACAACGGAAAATTTATCAATGACTCGCAGACGACCACTACAATAACCTTTCATAGCGAAAGGTTTAAATGAATTGAAAGAAGCCGATAGCTTACTTATGATTTCGTTAGAACCTCCTGGTCCTACGTTTGCTAGAAACATAGAAAACATTAAAATTTAATCGTACGTATCATCATGTGCCTCACGCCGGTTCTATATGTCACAGTGAAGGTGAACTGTACACTGTGAACGTAGACTATTACAAGTGAATGTACACCTTTAATGAAATGATCAGTAAATGAGGAATTCACACTCGCTAGTTATAGCGGAAGCACTTTCATTATTGAATGAGAACTGATAACATTGCAATACACATTCACCGATTACTTTAACGAAGCCGTACGTTTATTAGCAATAATTTACATTAGGTGTACCATTCACTTTTACGATAACATATATACCGTTGCGTTCGGATGATAAACGAGTATTTATGAATGCGATATTTAAGAATCACCTTCCAACGGGGCTGCCTTTAAAGGTGTATAGGGATCGGTGGATCTTCTATATTTTTGTCTGCCACCTCGAACACGATCCAATCGAACCCCCTCCTTTAGCATGCCCTGGCGGAGGCATTTCTGAAACCTGCACGCCTGGCAAGCTTTTCTCCTGCGTTTGTTTATTTCACACTCGCCGTTCGCTGGACACGTGTACTCGATATTACCTGTAAAATTACTGGCTATTTTATCGTAATATACGCGGTCCTCATCCAGGTAGCACCAGCGTCAGTTTCACGAATAACCGAATTAATAGAAGTACATACTTGTCGATATTAGTGCCTGATTAGAGCACAAAACCAAAATCAGAAAAATGGACTTAGTAACGTTAACGGTAAGAGCGAAAAGACACGGCAAGATGTTAATAATAGGTGAGTCAAAGCGTTCAACAAAAATTACAATCAATGCGGTGGTGCTACCTGGAAAACGCTGATGGAACGGTATTTGCAAGCGCGGAGGAGCTCCCCTTACCTTGTATCGTTCTTTTGAAAAAAGCTTTGCACGCTTCGCAAGACGCGACTCCATAATGAAATCCGCTCGCCACGTCCCCGCACACGAGGCAAAGCCTTCGAGGTATCATGTCCTCCTCCTTCACGCCTCCCTAAATTAACAAACATTGATTGATTTTGTGAGAAATGATCGTTAAACAAGCACCGTTTAAAGCTTCGTTTAAACGTTTCGACTAATTGAATTTCTAGTCCTCCTCACTATTGTCATAAGACTGTCTCATTTATGCATAACGAGATACTTTATACGCTGCACAAATAACAACACCTGCACTGTCCACGTGATAGAACTATGATTGAAAACAAAAACGACTTGGTGTATCTGAGAACTCTGACGATGCACGTATATGCATTGTACCGAGTTAAAATATTATTTCAGTGAAGAGGACGAACAATACAGTTGGTCGAAGTTCGTAAAATAGAATTTTATGTTTCTTAACTACCTCTGGTGTTCCCAAGGGCTGCGTCGTGGAGGAACAGTGATGCATCTCAGGGCTGCCAGGGCTACCTTCACCTCCGCCGTAATCAGTCTGCATTTCCACCTTGCCGCAGATCACCTGCAACAAGCAACAATCGTTTAAGATTTGTTCCATGGCGAGGACGCGGTTCGGCTTACTTTAAGCTCGTTATACATTTCCAACTTGTTTCGTCAATCGTAAAAACTACACGTCCGAAATACCTCTTGATGCTGAAGAGTCGTGGTCGGTGAACAGACTTGATAGTTTTGCGTGGGCGTGGTGGGATTCTCGATTTCTTGCTTGATGTTCGCCATGGTTCTGTTGTTCCCGATCATGATTTCGGTGCCGGCACCGGACATCATACAAACCTACAACAATCAAAAGAGCAACATATGTTAGTCCAGACGGACACAAACATTGTACGAAAGGAAAAGTCTGGATTTGCATTCGTTTTCTTGCTATTAATTCTCGAAGAAGACATTATTTTGGAGCAATTTCCACTCCCCTTAAACCAGCCGTTCGCCGAGTCACGAAAATCCCAGAGAGACAGTCTGCCTTGCAGTCGTCTGCACTTTTTTTCTCCGCTATTTTTAAGCGCGACCAACACCACAAGCATTTTTAGAATTGACTTCAGAAAATACACGGCGGTGATTCTCGGAATAGGAACCCAAACGTTACACGTATAAACGTGAAAATGCCTTTTACTCTTATTCAAGAAAGCGTTTAAAACTTTGAGTAATTTACAGAGGCTTCCCTTGGCTCTGATTAATTCAGCAGTGGGAAATACGAAGGCCACCATTTGAATCAAAATATTTACTCTGTCAAGCTTATTTTATTTTATTTTATTGTTATAAAGGTCAAATTGAGCTGCTCGAAATTTCGATCTGGAGGTGATCGATGGAAGAGGCAAGGAAAAGGATAGGACCGCGAGTCGAGGTGCGATTCCAGCCAAGAAACGTCCTTAGACGAACGGTAGGTAGGGCGACGGAGAACAAAAGTAACGGTGAAAGGATTGCGTAAGCCTGTTCTTCCTCTCTCGTCCTCCTCCGCCTCTTTCCTCTCGGTGTCGTATATTAAATGCACACAAAAAGAGGAAGAGGGGAAGAGGAAGGAGTGCAGAGTATCTGGTTAGCCTTGAACCTGACTTTTCTGCGGGATGCAGTTTGCGATCGTTTGCGAGCAATACGAATGGAGACGATGGAACGCGTCCCTCGAGAGAGATTTATGCGCCGCCCGGAGACAGACGATCTTTACTCGCGGCAGCGGAACTCTTATCGCACCGGTGGCGACCATTCTCAAAACGATATCGTCAAGCGTTTAATTTTAATTCACGGTGAATAGCGATGCAGCCATTCACGGAGGGGGAATAATAACGAAAGCTGGCTCCCGAAGCGGCGAACCTCGCGCGTTATCGATTTTATTAGACTTTGCGTCGCGTCGCGCTTCATGTCTCGACGCGTTAATGCTCTCCCAGGAAAAAAAGAGTTCTGCACACCATACTCGATACGAACTTTTTATTTCTTCCGTGGGCAGCGGTACGTACATGTATCGAAGGTATTTCTTCCACGACCTAAAAGCAAACTGTTTGATTCTATTGTCATGGCAAATGTAAATATTGCAAATACCAACTACGAACTTTATAAAAGAACGTTGTTTGAAACCTTACGATGAAACGAAACTAGGCCATATTTGTACTGACCAATTACCCTGTTTAAATTCACACAACCGTACAGTTTCGTTAACTTTTCAAAACGACCGCATTGAAAGTATTATCGATCGACCTTACTGCATTATAAACGATGTACTGTAGGTGTCTCAAACACTTCCTGTCTGATCACGTGATAGTTTCAATCAGTTCGAGTATGTTTCACGTGTTGATACCCAAATAGTCCTCGTACCTAAATGTATCTTAAATAATAAATACTGCGAATCCCTGAACGATAAAGTCAGGACTTCGACTCAATTTATACGGATACTGATCGGTTAAATAAATTCCTAACGCGATTTCCCTAATTGGTATCTCGTGTCGCAATTGCAATTCGTGAGTTTTCCGTGCTACCCACTATCGAATTCACGTGGAAATTCCATTTCAAGTGTATCTACAGGCTCTCTGTTTATGCGCATCGCCTTGGTAATCCATACAACGTACGGAAACTTGTTTGACCTTCGTTTTCGTAACGTAATCTTCGACTTCAATTCATTGGAACAACCAATGGCGAGATTATTTCACGCGTTCGCATAAATAACTGTCGTGCGCGAATAATTAGTAATAATATACGAGCGTATTCTTATCGACGTTACTTTTTTCTTTAAACTGCGCAGAATCGAGCAGCCATGAAGTAATGTTGATCAGATTCATGAAACGTATGCATCGCGACAGCGTCTGGGAGATATTTTGACCTACGGATCGTTGCAGAAAATTCAGCGTTATTTAAAGTATTTTTAGAAAAATAAATATTCATTTTTTGGAATCGTGCAAGGTGATGTAACACTTTAGGCAACCCCAGCTGCCGTAGGGCAGATGGAAAGAAGGAAGAACCATCGCGAAGAGGCTACAAAAAAAGAATAATATAGGGAAAAAGCACGAACTGTCGAAGAACATCTGGTTAACCTCGAACTTGACTAGCCGTGCGAATTGCTTCGCGCGTGCGTCTCTCACGTTCGGATTAATGAAATAAAAACCAACGGCAACGTGGGCGCAGAGTCGGTCTGACGATGTAACAGCCGCCAGAGAATAACGATAAAAGTCTCCGCGCGTATCTCTCTCTCACTCTTTTTATTTGTACAGTTTGGTAGTCACAGAATGAATAAAAAGGGTGAGAGGGCGATACGCGGGGAAAAGACGAGCATTGTTCGCATAAAAGAAAGAAAGAAATGCTCAAAGAACAGAAGATTGCGCAAGCCAAGAGTTTGCATTCGCAGACACTCGTTTTTCCCGCCTTCGGTCCGACCCCGACCCGCCCGTTCGATTAAGCGGTTACCGAAACCCAGACGGAAGGAACGAGCGAAGAATGGAAAAAGAAAGAGAAACGTATCGCGCGCTCCTATCTGGCTAGCCTTGAACTTGACTTTTCTGCGAGGGAGAGAGACGGAGAAGCGGCCGCGTTCGCGAAGGCCGCAAAGCGCGCCAACACACAATTTTAGCCGTCGCCGAACTCCGACGGAAACAGCCGACTGTGAGCGACCTTGAATCCCACCATCTGACTGTTATCTCACTCTAATTCTCTCTATCTCTCTTCTTATCACCATTATCCCTCCCCCTTGCCAACGCCGCAGACTCCGTAACTCTCTTTATCCATCTTCTTTCCCCTCTTTATTCATCTCCCTCCGTTTCAGCTTCCTCGTGTTTGGTTGCTTCACACCGTGTCACGCAAGTATGCCATTTTACAAATCCAGCGTTCCTAAAAAAAGCTCCCATAAAGATATTATTCCGATTCCTACGATAATGGGTATTGGTGTTCATTTTTGACTAACTGACCCCATATCCAAATAGGGTATCTGTATGAAACTGTCAGAGAATATGGAAACCACATACAGAACTTCTATAAAATATACTTCATAAAGAGAAATCCGCAGTCTGGTTATTAATATAGCGAGGCAAGATTGTTAAAATAGCACACTGTGTGTCAATCTGCCTGCCACGGATTCTGACAACCTGGACAGCTAACCGTAGTGTGAATCCTGAAGGCGGAATCGGGTTGAAAAAGAGTCCGTTCCGTTCTCCTTTAACCGCAATGTTATTACAGGGGAACTATTCGATTACGCGACGGTCTTGATCGTTGAATCGTTGAATCCTTAAAACCCGCATGCCTTGAAACTCGCGCGAAATCGTTGGCTGTATTATTTCGCTTCGCGCGAGCGATCTCTGAACGTAATTCAACGGCAAATCAAGGCCACCGGCTGTTTCGTTTCGAATAAGGTTTTCGTGGTACACATACATAGTTTCTCGCTCGTGCTCGCGCGCGTAACCGAAAAAAATCGTGCCCACGATCGAGCGTCCGTTTTTAGAGGAGGCCGTGACCCAAATATCGATTGCACTAACAATTTTAGTTCTATCGCGATAACGTGGCTTAATTACGATCGAAGTATGTACATATGTCTCCTCATAACGATTTTCATTTATTATTCAAGCAATGTTCGACCCCCGCTCCGACACGAGCAACCCCTGCCCAGCTAGAGGTGGTTGCCAAAATTGCACCAATTAAGCTGTCTTATCTTGCGTTTCCTATTCGGTACCAATTTATATGCAAACTAATACTTGAAATTGGTTGTTATAATCGTTTCACTACTGAATAGAAAGAAATAAAATGTGTTTAAAATTGACGTTAAGAGATAGATAGCGGAAATTATATTCTATCGGGTCAGTCACATGCGAAGAGACTAACGGAACCCAATCAAAAGTCCTATATAATGAATCATCTAACATTTTTCGCGTTGTACCACCTGGGTACAACCCTAATTGAGAAAGGAAGCATGCAACGGACAAGTGTGCACTATGCCTCGGTCTTTGATCCATTCTTGAACACTCGAAACAAGAAAATTGAATAGCCATTGAGGTGAAGAGAAAAGAAATGATTTCTTGGGATCTAAACACATTTACTATCAAATTTCTCAACGAAATCGCCCAACATATGGTACAACTGAATTGGTTTCACTCCTCTCACTCTGCGTGTTTAAAAGGAATGGGAACCGTGTCCTTGAGAAAAATGTTCCTTTCGCTGGGACACTTCCTTCTGTTACTATTTTTTCACCAGACATAACGTAGACGTTTGGCATTCCAATCTTCGGTGACTCACCCTGTACATTTCACCTAAACAATTTCAAAACAATCTCCTACGTTTTCGACTAGGTCGGAGAAAGTCTACAATTTCTAACGAATAAACAATGGATCGAAAGTTGTTTATCTTTTATTCATTATTCGAAATTCGTGATTGACTACTTAACTCGCCTCTGACGCCAATCCGATAAATAGAGATACAAGAAACGATAATGCAATTCTTATGTGGCGGAAGCCTGTAAGCCCCCCTCCATCCGCTGACGGTTCTTCATTCGTGTCGGAGACGCACCATGTAATATCGAAATTTTCAAGGTGCGCGCGCAAGTCTCGCCCAACCTCTTTTTAAACAGGTCGATTATGTAAGCAAGAAAGAAACCTGGTCGGCGGCGGCGAGATGAAGAAAAAGAAACATTCCCTCGTGCTGCTGCTTTATTCTAATTTGAGGCTCGTCGATCGCGAGTCGTTGCTATAAATTAGAGCATCTCGCTGTGTCATCGATGAGAAAGGGGTGTTCAACGTAAGTCTAGAAATTCTTTTCCCAGTAAGCAGTTAACAGACAAAACGTAACCGCCTGGCTACATATAAGTAGCCACGCGCAGTTTTCGCAACAAGTTTATCGCCGTGACCCTGAATTATTACAATGATCGAGAAGTGGCAACATTACACGTCCACGCGTAGGCGGTTACAGAATTAGAAGTTCAGAGAACGAATCGATTCCTCCCGAGGATGAAGACCCTGGGTCGCGGTCAAGGCAAGAGAGCTTCGGTAACAACTGTGCTCTCCGTTTTCGTGGCGAGTTTATCCAATAAAAGAAAGCGCAATAACGAGTCGACATAATAATGTCGCGACTATCATCCGGCTAATTTGAGAACGGCGTTCTTTCACTAATAACGTCTCGAGTATCCTGTACGTTCGCCAATGGCATTTGAAATTACTTCTTTTTCTCGCTCGTCATCTTTGGGCTCGGATCCTTGGGTACTAACATTAATAATCCTTCTGCAGAATCGACTCGAGGATCTCTGGCGCCTAGACAACTAAAAAAATATATATTAGTATTGGATACTTTTACTTCTCATTTTTTAGGCAAAGTAAAAATTGTATAATAACTTCGTCATTGGGGTTAAAGAATTAAACTGCAATTATCAATGGTACCAATGGACGCAGGAGTTCGAGATATCAAAATTGTTGCGTTGAACCAATCGAACAGTGTCGTGTGATAAATGAGAACAAGGAGAAGTGAAGTAATCAAGTAGCTTCTATGCTTATTCATTTTTTCGTGTCAAAAATCACGCACGTAAGAGATTATGGCTCGTTTCGCGCATTGTCCAAGGTTAGGGCTGGCCCGGCACTCCAATGACGTCACCTACGTGTTTCGTAGCCGCAAACTTGCATCCCCTCCACCAGAGAGTTCCGAAAGCCGATGATTACCAGACGCGTTCCTCGCAAAAGCAGACAACACACCGACATAATCGTACGTCGGGCACGTTAGGCTAACGATAGGCGTCCCATCGGGTCACTAGATATAAACTGACTTTTATTGAATTTACTGAATTTTATTTTATTTTATTTGAATACTCTGACTAGGAACGGAATTGATTCAAGTACTACTTGGTTATTCCAATTCAACAAAATTTGACTACAAACTTTAGGCATGGCGTCACTAGAGGACATGCGCAGACAAATATGGCGCGCAATTTTACAGGTTATGGAGATACGAAAACAAAATTACTCGATCACTTCCAAATCAACCCCCCCTTATACCAAAATATGCAATAGACTCACTAAATGCTGGATTCCACGCTAACGAAAAACAGCAATTCGAGTGGCGCCTAAAATAACTCGTGCGAAAAATGGCGTTCGTTGCAAAAATAAATCCATCTTCGCCAACGAATGGGAATCCATAAAGACTCAAGTGTCCTTCAACTCGAAACGATTCGAAAGCTTCTCTAACTCAAGGTAAAAGAGTCAAGGGTCCGAAAATATCGTGTGACGCATCCAGGCGACGAATATTTTTTTTATAAGCTTTCCAAAGGTCGGTCTCTCCTCCACCGACTCTCACCGTTTGGAATCCACCATCTTATTTCCACTGCAAACTGACAACAAGCTGTCTCTCCTAGTATCTGGATCCTTTCAGTTTTACGTGCTTCGTACGAACTAGTTTTCGAAGTTTCACGCGGTTATCGTTCCGCAAGAGCAACCGATAACGTCGGGCAATTCCCAAAAAATCGTTTTATCGATGCTGACACGTATAGAGTTCAAGAACGCGTCGGTATGGTGTCGCTACACGCGTCCACCGAAAGGCTAAGTAAAATCAGAGCTAACGAGAACGAGATTCCACGTTCCTCTGTGACTTAAGCACGTGGAATTGCGTAAGACCGGTATCGCGTGGGTGTAGGTGCGTATGAAACTAGTTAATACGTCCAAACGGCTATACGATGTCTCTGCATACGAGTCACAAAACGCACGAGTACACATGAACACTATTAATAACGAAAAATTGATGGAAGACAGTCTAACCTAAAGTAACGAGATCGACCCCTACAGTACTAACGTGAAACTACTGATCTCTCGATTATCGAAACTATCGTAAACTCCCAATTAACGCCCCTTCCGTAAACGGCAAAAACTATAAAAGAAAGATGGGTGACATTTTGCACTCGGTAAACGTAGCTGTCTTTATTATCGATAAAGAAGCTACTAAGTCCTTCAACGGATTGGAGGAAACATATACATTACTTACTTAACATTCCGACCCTAATTGCGAATCCTTCTCAAAAAACATATTAATTATATAACACATAAACGGATCTAATTAAAAGTTCGATAACGATCAAAATAATTTCGTCCCTGAACAATCTGACGTAAAATTGTTATTTTATCCGTTATCATTAAAACCTGCACGTATGTCGACGTGTGCAAAAATTAATTATCGCGAAATAATCCGAAGTATTACAAACGGAACACAGATAATCGTCGGGACTCTATATTTCGAGTACAATTAATTGACGTCAAGAACGGCGTCATATTTTATTACCTATGGAGTGTTAACGATAAAGTACATTTCGTGTAAGTATCCACTAAAATCACCTGGAAACATCGGATAATTAAACGAAACGAAAAGAAACATTTGGTGGAACGTTCCAGGCTCGAGTCGTCCGCCCAAGCGTTTCAGCACCATCAAAACAAACAATTTTTTTTCGCTTTCGACGTTCGATGTGTACGTCGTGCGAGCAAAATATCTCAACCTCTACTACATACCTTAACGGTTGCGAAATTTACTCCTAAACATTACAAGCTTATGGATATAGGGAAACAGAAATACAGTTCCAAAATCGAATTCACCGGCAACGCGAAAAACCGGCAGGCTTGGAAAAACGATCGGCGAGCCACGGGAGATAAATTACCTAACGTGCACGCCGTAACGTAATAACCGAGTTGTCGCTAAAGTTGACTGACGGTACGCGACGAAGATAATACGTGTTCGTTTACCATCGGGAAATAAGGGAACTCAGACACAAAATCATCAGAGTTTAGCAAAGCGGTCGAAACACAACATTCCATCGAAGGTCATCGCGAGTTGTGGCGAGAGAAATGTGCCTCGTATTCCGTACACGAAAACTGACTCAGTCAGTGAATTTTCGAACCAATTTGCGTTCGTTTCGAAAACGATCGATATTCGTCTCGATATTCGATCAAGAGAAATTAACGACGGAAGCAGACATGGGGAACGCGCGCGCAGCACGTAAACAAAGCCACGAGATCGAACGGAGAACAAGAGAGAGGTTAGGTGACGACGACACTTACCACATCGTACATCCAGGAATCCATGGCATCTGTCGGAGGCTTCGACAATGGCACTGGAGATCCTACGGTGTTGATCGTTGCACTTTATCACGGGGAAAAGCGTAAACGATCGCGGCACGGAGAATCTAATCATTTACGAAGTACGCGGAGATAGAGACACGCGCGCGGTCACGCGTATGTGCATACTACCCCCTACCACGACGTTCACGGCCCGACGAGCCGTACGCGACTGACGGCCGATACAGAGGATACGACAATACTCGGAACCAGCCGATCCTAACACCGGGCGCCACGAATCCGCGAAACGCACTTTTACTACGCTAATTACCTTATCTATATAAACTAAATTGATACTCGTAGAATTTTCACGTGATATCGGCTTACAAGGGACGTCTGCTGGCTTCAAAATTCTATTTCTTACTTTAAACATATCGCGGAACTTCGAAAACCATGAAACTTTGATTTAACTGAAATTATACATCTGTATTGTATTTTGGAGCCCAGGGCAAAAGGCTCTAAATTTGCCTGGTAGTGAAAGGTTAGTTCTATTTGAAGTTATGTGAATTCAAAACGGACCCACTGTATGCTTAACTTTTTCCGTACGACGAGATGCACCTTTATTTGACCAATCGTTGAAACGAGACTCGCAGAAGATTATTTTATTAGTTCCAGTAACGGTAAAGGTTGTTCTAAACTTGCTGTTCTAAATGAAGAAGATCGACGAAATATGTATTCTATTCATAGACCACCAACGGGGATCGTTAAAAACTCTCACTCTGAAATATTCAGAGGAATCGTTGCATTTTTCAGAGTCTTCGAGTTAGATTCGCCTGTATCAACGATGAAATCGACGACCATTCGAATCTGACGATGCTATCGCTACATACGAGCATGAAGGAAGTATCGTTGCGAATATTGTCATGGTCATGATTAATCGGTCGTTAACTGATGATTCTCGAACCTCCTACTCGAGATATATATTCGAATACTCGAAAAACGGATCCATTAGGTAGCTTCCCTTCAACTAATACGACTAACAAGTTACTCAAGCACATGACTGCAATTAGCCAACGTCTATGGGGTCCTATGGATGGAGAGGAATTGCGTGCACGTACGACGCAATTGAATTTTCAAAGGGGAGTAGATCGATGGAGCTACAATTCTCTCTCTTTACCCCCATGCTTGGATACGGTGGTCCTGTTCTCGACACCGAGATGGTACGCTACTGGCGTTATGCGTGCTACGTGTATATGCACGACGATGAGGGTGAGTGGGTGGGAGATGGGGGCGGTGGCTGTGACGGCAGAGCGGCGGTGGTAGCACTGGAGGCGGCGGCGGCGGCTCGTCAGTCGACGGAGGAGGAGAAAGGTGGCCAGTGGCCTTGAACTTGGCTGCCGCCGTTTTTGTGCACAGCCGTCGCCCGCCGAAAACAGCCCACCAGCGTAGGCTACAGAGTTTTCTGTTGACACACCGCAACACCACCTCCCCGAACTTGACCTAGCATTGAACACACACCGTTTTCAACGAGTCTGTCTCTCCTGGGTCTCGCCTAACTTCGCTTTCGATCAACAAAATTCTATATTAGACCCGGACCAATCTATTTTATTCATTTAATGCAAAAAGCTCCTAGAAACATAATATCAATTATATTTATGAATTCCAAACGCAAGTATGAACCGTCTGAAACGTAAACTTCGTATCTACGTTGAGTTTCATATCCAATCATAAATCATTCCCTCACATTTATTGTCCGCCGACTGTTTTCGAACAGATTATCTGCAACGAGAACCATTATGCAACATCGTGTCGCATATTTTCGATGTTTCCTGATACACTCGATAAGGAAGACAAGTGTGGTAATCGAGGGAAGAATTTGCGTAAGATATCGAGACTGCACGTAGCGAGCTCTCGACAAACTTGTCGATACTAGTCCAGATGAAACATAATTTATAAATAAATTACTATGTATTGGTTTCATTAGTCGTCTATTATTCCAATAAAAGTTTCTCCATTTCTAGTTTCTAACAAAAGAGACGCGCTCTAAAAAAAAATATCAAAACCTGTGCCAATGGAAGCAGCCGGTAAAGATATAGCCAGGGTTGAGGTAGGTAGACTACGAACTAACCGGATCGATATGGCACTCTCGCTTTCTGGTGTTCTCGTTTCATCTATCTGTGTCGCGTTTCTGATGCAGTGCACAAAATTAAGCCATCTTCTACCAATCTATCCGTTTTCCAAACTATGATCCACCGAAAACAAGTGTATTCCTACGGTAAGAAAAATGAAAACGTTACATCGTACAAAATGTATACGAAAATGAAAATGGAAAATGGTACCCATCTTCAAAATAAAAAGTAATTAGAAGAACATCCGCTGTAACGAGTATTGTTTACATTTGAAACACTCTACTGGTCACTCAAGGCCATCAAGGGTCTAACCTAAACATATCGTCTGGCACAACAATACCATCGTTGAATGTCGAAAACAAAGTCACCGCCAATCTATGTAAACATATTTCTTTTGATTTATTTATAAACCATCCCAATTTTTTCGTCAAAAATTGAAGCACTTTGTACATACCGGACACTCGTTCAATGTTGCTAATCATTCTCAAAAAATCAATTGATATTCCACGCGATACACGGTGAAAATTTAATTCTTCTATATGCAAACGGGCGCGTGCTACGCGAAAAATAAAACGATCTATCGGAAATATTTAGGAAATCGTAATTTTGTTTTTCATTAACTCAGCTTTATCGATTGTTACCTTCCAAAATGGAAAGACGATCTGTCGGTAACAAAGAAATTTGTAATCTCATCGGTCGGTACAAATATTTAAAATAATAACATACCATTTCGATTTTAATAAAATAAAAGGAATCTCGCGAATTCTTAGACAAAACCATTAATGTTATTGATTGATAGAAATTATATTCATTGATATCTGTCATGCAGTGATTCAATGCATTAGCCTACTGTGAACAAGAGTACGTGTGTTTGTAAGCATTGAATATTCAAAGGCTATTTAGCACAATTATAGAATTACATAAAAGGATGAAACCTGTTACATATAAATCTTGATCTTTTAGAAAATCTTATTTCAGCGTGTTTCAATAATAAGTAAACATACGTTTTGGATTTAATATGTAACCTAACTGTTGTTAAAAATACAAAGTAGATACACTTAATAGCGGAATTAATTTGCACTTTGTATGTATACAAGTTATAGACAATATCATACCATTGGAGCTATTGATGTATCGATTTACAGACTATGAGATACGCGTAGCTTGAGAAAAGCCACGAAATCTCGTTTATCGTCACTCGCTGGATTTCATAACTCGCGTTTTTTTTTTTGGATGAAAAAAAAACCAAGGCCACACAGCCTTGTTGTGAAACCCCCGTGTAGTTGACTTTGAAATCGAAAAACAAAATCGAAAGGGAAACCGATGGATTCGCGATTTGGATGGAACATGGAGCGATCGATGACAAAAGGAAATTAACAGACGAAACACGAAATACAAAGTAACAGCAAAAAATACAATGTACACAGCAAGACGTAAACGAATTTGTAACAAAGATGGCGGAAGGAAATTTGGCAGATCGTTGGTGCCCTATTATTTTTGCCTTCTCTACGAAATAGCGCCAAGGGAGACATTAACGAACGTAGAAATAGATCCAAGAACTTACCTCGAGATCTGCGATCGTCCACGTATCTCCATCGATGCTTGGAGATTTTCAATCTCGAGAAAAATATTGTAGCAATGGCCGATTCCACAACTCACTACAAGCAGAAAACTCGACGGTTTCGATTGTTGTGCTCGTGGCGCCATCACACGAGTACGAGTACAGCAAGAATCATGACCCAAATGCGGTTGGTGCTGACCTCTATCAAGGAAATAACAAATTCTTAGTTTTCTTGCACTCCACAGATGTTATCGCAAAAAAAAGAAGTTCAAAAAATCCAAGTCGCAGCGATCTAAATTTTTTTTTTTTATTATGAACACACTGTCAATTCTTTGACAAACAACGCGAAAACACGTGCAAGACTGCATCTTAATTATTATCTTTGGCACTAGTGTTTAAAACAAAATACGCAGGAATGTAAAACACAAAGGAAGGTAAAAAATGTAAACAAAATCGAACTTAAACTTTCGCAATTTCACAGGATACATTTTTTGGATCCCATTTCCCGTTACTGGCTGGTCGTATGCACAACTTGGCATAGATATATTTCTGCAATCGTTCCGGATTTAAAACAAGACACTCGTTGACTATTTTGCAATAGTATCTAACATCGGAGGGTAAAATGATGATATGCGGTTGTTGTTCAAAACATGCATAATTTTGCCAAAGAGTAGTATCAAAGTTCAACCCTGAGAAAGGAGGGTACAAAGGATAGAACGTTGTTTGGGATAATACATGATCAGCTAAACGGCCGAGTCTGTCCATGCCGGGAGTATTCCTAAAAAAAAAATTATTCGTTAGATTCGAACTTTTATCGTGTCGTTTATATATACCGTTAAACTTACGATATTTCTTGCTGTCCTAAATGTCTGAGAGTATCGACGGAAGTTATTCCTATTTGCAAACCTTCAACGTTTATTATACATGGGTCTGGCATGGAACATAGATTCGCGGTGTTTGATCCAATTTTGTTTGTATATATGGTGAATTCCGGCGTCGGATAAACGGGATCGTGATGTGCGTCTCGATTGGAAGATATTACTACGACCCGCGTAGATCTCCTAAAATTCGAATAATCATTGTTAGTAAAAATCGTAGGAGCACATTAACGTCACGTTTAATAAGATATGTACCCTTGTAGACATTGCATGACCCTCGACAAAATTTTATCAAAAAACTCTTGAAAAGTATCTTTCAAGGTACACTTCTTAATCTCAGAGTGCGTATATTCTATAAAAGGACCAATCAAGATCAATATATTCGGCTCTTCATCTACGACGCGTTCCATGAGATCCCATAACGGCTGGTAGTTTAAATTGTCAGATGGTGTGAATGGACCAACCGCAACATACACTCTCAAATCTTTTAATAATTTTGGAGTAGCTGCTAGAGGTGCGTGGCCTTTTAGAAACAATTCCTTCGCAATTAGAACGTTTCCCGCGGTATTAATACCTTCCACCGCAACTATCTGTCCCGCAAAAACAGAATAGTGCTTGATTCCGCTGAGATCTAGTCGAATAATAGGCGCATTGTTGTCACCCTTACATTTTTTGCAACCTTCTAGCATAACCACCTTAGTACCAGTTGATTTATCGATCATGGTGGATATTCTGCCCCATGTTCTAAACGGTGTTTGGCTCACGGATATTACGTTTCTCACGTAACGCACGTTGGCCTCTGTGGGTCCCATTTCGTTCCAAATGTGGCACAGTCGCTCACCAAAACTTTCACAATTGCTGGCAAGAGCGGCCCCTTGTTTGGACAGCATTTCGTACATGTACACCACATCTTTGGGTACGTGAGGATTATCAGCCTTTGCGATCGATATATCGTATTCGTTTTGTTTCTTCCAAATGTGTACATCTGGGCCAAAATTCAAAAGAACTTTGCCTCTAACGAGAGTACTTGGGGCACGATTAGGCACAATTCTGTAACAACAGTTGTGATATACTAACTGGAGTACTGGATGACATCTAAATGTATCAACTCATTTCATACGTTATTTCATTTCTAATCTGATTTGTCCATATGCACACTTGTGAATTTTGTAGTTCTATCGATTTCTCACACAGTAGAACCTCGTTACTTGCGTGTTGATAATTAGAAGCGAGTGAAAGTGAAATTGAAACATTACACAAGAGCTTAAACAAGGATTATTAGAAAGAGGAGGAAAATTTACATCGAAAAGTCCGAGAGTCATTTTTCATGAGAAAAACGTGGAAAGCTGCTAAGCGTGAAGGAATGGAAAGGTTTCGACAAACCTTCCACTGTGGATTAAAACAAACTCCAGAGTTACCTCGATAATTGCATGAATGGTCAACCCCGTTTCTATGCAACTATCGAGATTCTACTGTCCTTTCATTAAACAGTCTGCTTACGTTTTTGAACTATAAGTTGATGGCGAAAACGTTTGATCCACCGCTCGTATTTTAGTATCGTTTCCGGTTTCCGTTGTCGGACTTCTCGCTCTTTTAATATGCTTGGAAAATGAAAAAAAAAAACGACACAAGATAAATCATATCGATGCATATATTAATAAAACGTGTTTCGATGAAATTAAATATCGAAAAAATTAAATATAAATTACATTTGTGGTGATTGGTAAGTGCACTGATTCCGAGAGAGACACAGACAACCGTAGACGAGTATGTATCTAGTCACGAAACGAAAGAAAACGTGCACCACATTCATACTCGTCTATGGAATCATCTGTTTCGCGTCGCGCTGAGTCTTATGTAAATAAACAATTTTCCAGTGTCCAAACTTTTGTTCAACTCTTCGTAATCAGCAACGAAGCCATGATGTTTGATCCCAAACGTGCTTAATGAGTGTGGATCTAGTCACAACTTGATCATCTGTGCACTAGACCTTCACTCATTTGGCAAATTCAGAGAACGTTTTGTATCGCCCTATTTCTTCTCGCTCCTCCTTTGTTCTCCTGTTTAATCTCTACGCTTCGAACTTCAGTTATAAATTATTTCTAAGCGATCTCAAATAAACGCAATAAACGCAGAAAAGATTTCGAATTAGCAACGCCTACAATGCTGGAATATAAATAGTTACGGTGGCTCGCGTTCAGAAGTTCAACGCAACAAGAAGGGTTAACTGTTGTTAACCTGACCGTTCTTCCCGCTTGCGTTATTACGCATTATTTCAATCGAGTTCGAGCTATTTCTTGTAGTTTGCGTTCGATACTATCGCATTAAATTAAAACCGGCCTTTCTTCGACGAGTTTCCACGTACATATCAAATTCCTTTGAGAACATTGTGGCCCTGCGTTAACGTCGATACGATACAATAACAATCGTAAAAACGCTCGTTGTTCTGTTATTGCATTGCGGCGAGTAGCTTGGAATTTGCAGAACAATTGTAAAGAAACGCCTTTGCGACCTCTACTATGTTTAGGCTCAGGGAATCAAGATAATTCTGTATACAAAATGTTTACGTTATCAATAGAGGAAGTTTTTAAACAAGAATAGTATAAAAATTGTACTCGACTTACTTAAAATAGTAAGTTATGCAACCCGTGTGACGATAATTTGAAGGGGTGCTACAAAATTACAAAGAAAATTAGTTCACAGTTTACATTTTTGTAACGTGTCTTCAAGTTATCACCTTGCATGTTACTTAACTTATTATTTTACCCATAAAAAAAACCCCTTACTAAGTTGTTTCGTATTTCTTTGAAGCATGTCGATTGGACAACAACAAAAAAAACTGTTAATTGCACTCACAGAAGCGTACGTTACATAAGTAATACTAGTACTTTGGTCGAATGTTCCAAGACGCGAACGTTGGGGAATAATTCATTCGAACGATACTTGCTGTACCAGATCATGTAAAACTTTGGGTCGATCACCGAGAGCTATGTTCCCTTTCCCCCTCCCGTTGAGTAACACACCAAGCCGAGGAGACTATTTCTCCTTCTATCCCTCTCTCCGTGAACTAGCCGCCCCTGGCAATCTTTCGCCCCACTGTTCACAAAGATACCGTGGGAAATAACGCGAAGCTTTTACTAGATACAGTTGTAACCAGCCACGGAAATAATCCGTTGGGATTCGAGTCGTTTTCGAGCGCGAGTATAGATTTTCTTCTTCTTCGAATCGACGCCACGAATTTCACGCATACCGTGTGGTAAGAAAGAACGACAAGGATCAAGAAATTACAAGAAAATGAAAGAGGAAGGAGATGGGACTGTCGATTGTTGGTCAATTATATTTAATTGGTAGATTCGAACAGCTCCCTAAGGAAACGATCTTTCCAAGCACGAGCTGTTCGAGAAAACCATGGTTAACTTAAGCCTGGGTCAATAATCGTGCCATCGAATGTTGTAATTAAAAAAAGAAAGGTCCAAAACTCAATCACAGACCTCGTGAACCAAGATTTAATAGTAAAATACTTTTCTGCTTAGGAATTCTAAACATTATTCCAATTACACCGAACGTGTGCAAGAATATATGTGCTAAACAAAGGAAAATAGACCTTAATGCAAACAAAATATAGAATTATTAACGATAATGTACACGGCCTTAAAAGAATCGTATCGCGTATAAATGCTGGCGCGCGCGAGCGCAAATACAGTCACATGCGTACGCGTGTACTAATATACGCGTGTGTACGAGTAAAATACCACCAGTGCGAAATTAATACGTAGTACAGAGAAATAAATAATCGAATCGAAGAGAATCGTGCAGTACCTTACAATTATAGGGTAGCCAAAGGGACCGCCTTTGCACGAAAGACCTTGAGAAAATATCGAAAGAAGCATGCGACATAGTCGAAGCAACAGGTTGTAGCGACGCGACGCTCAGCTCAACGAAACGGTCGACGACATTCACGCGCGCGCGCTCGCATTCACGCACACACAAATACGGAATCTTCTTTCTCCCTCCTTTACGCACACGATACTATTCTGCTCTGCCACACGCACACACGCATGCATGTGCACGAAAGATACACAAGGTTATTCGTAAATTTCGCCGAAACGTTGAAGATGAAACGAGCAACACGATCGCAGGAACGGAGTAAAACGAACCGAAACCTTACTCGAAACGTAGTACAGATCGCGGTTTTACGAGTGCTCGATCCGACACGATCTCTCGCACGATAAACGTACAACTACATTTCAATCGTAACTATTCGATGCAACGAAAAAAGACGAAAGGAATCGAAACGCGAACAATAGCGGCAGCGGTAACAGCCAGTAGCAATAGCAACAGGTCGTTGCGACGCGAGGCGCTACACGATTGGCGGAATGACTTTCGAGTATGAAATTCACTCAAACCGAATTCCATGATGGCCGACGCTCCGCGGTCAACCGTTTTAACGTGCGATGCACCACATCGTACACTTCCTCCCGTTGTAATATACCTCGCGTACGAACCATTTCGCTACGGTCACAACAGCAAAATAACACAATTCCGAGCCGACGCGAACGAAACGAAAAAATCCACAACGAACCGGCAAAACACTGTACGATACACTCTGAATCCGCGTGACGCGCTGACAGACAGTCGGTGGCGTCGTCGATTCGACGCCATAGAGATGCTCGGTTCGCACCCGGCAATCGTTTCGAAAATACAAACGATATGTTCGTTACGCGAGACGAAATATTTAATTCACGAACGAACGAGCCGATTATATGGAAGATAACTCGAAAACAAGAACGCTATAACGCGAAAGGAACAACGCTTAGTTCAAGGAAACTGTGAGAGCACGCGCACGCGCGCATCAGGATGATAATGGAGTCTGGGTCCTTGAAAACTGAAATCGTACCCTTTGAAGAAATCTGGTCAGCTCTCTTAGATGGAAGGAGAACCCCTCCCTTCACGATTCTGAGGAGGCAAGCTGTCCTTTTTCCACCAATAGGAATGAATCTGACTATCCCCCTCCACGGAACAGTGTCCTTTGTGGGAGACGGTTGAGAAAAGGGGAGGGGATAATGGCGGCAATCTACCTGGACGATTTTTGTGGCGGGAATTACGGTGCCTCTGCGAGATCGTACAACAACGCTTCTCTTCGGGATAAGAAACCACCTGCCGGGGAATCGCGTCGAAAATTTCACCCGTACCGTAAACATTCGACGTCTGTAGCAACGCTTGGCGATGTATAGTACAATATTTTGCTTCCTGCTACATGCTGTACATCTACCGATACTCTAACAGTACAAATCCATTGAAATTTATCATGTTTGTGACAGAAAAAATGTATTTCCCACAGAAAAAAAAGGAGGATGAATGAGAAGAGTAACAAAGCTATAAATCACGGTAGAATTAGTACGAATGT
The DNA here is from genome assembly GCF_026283585.1 of Hylaeus volcanicus. NCBI lineage: Eukaryota > Metazoa > Arthropoda > Insecta > Hymenoptera > Colletidae > Hylaeus > Hylaeus volcanicus. The sequence goes on from NC_071982.1 coordinate 18,288,440, forward strand.
AATGAAAAACACGATCAAGTTCACTTTGCAATACATAATTTAAGCTTCGAACAAAAACTGTTAAAAGATATTTTGTTCTGCTTCGAAACTGAATAAATTATCTGAAGAATTATATATATTTATTTATATAATTGTATAAATTTTTATCAGAAAATAATCAAAATATTCATTGTACTACTTGTGCGATTTTATTATAAGGAAACCTGAATATTTTACGAAGAATTAGATCTACAGGTAGATATCTTACGTCATTGCTACTATAGACTATAGATCGACCATAAAGAATGTAAGACAGTGTTGCCAAAGCGACGTAAATATCATTGCAATGCCAAGGTTAAGGTTTCACATAAAACGTATCCTTGTTTCGTCGATACGATACATGTATTGGTATTGGTTATAAAACTAATAACAATTCGTAATTTCTATTGTTAATAATCGTTGAAAATTGCTACGTTGTTTTCAAAAAAATCTTCTAAAACTACGTCTTTTTTTTATTACAGATGTTAAGAAATCCAGTCTATATATGAAATGTAGCAATTAAAATGGTTCATATTTTGTATTATAATTCGAAACGTAATTTCGAAGATAAAGAAATACTTCGACTAAGCGAAAACCTTGCGTTCCTTGCAAAACTAACGACGTACGATAAAGATAGATTGCGAATTTATAAAATAAAAACAAGTCTACGAACAAATTACGTCATAAATAATCATTTTAGTTGTACTACTCGTAAAGAACAAGCAGTTTCATAAATCTGGCAACAATGCAGAAGGCCATTACATGGGTGGAGACCTTTTCCTTTAGAAAGAGAGAATAAGGGGAACGAGCACCTTTTGAAATCATCAAAATAGTCTACTCGAATTTTAACAATGTGTATACATAGATGAGAAATATAAAATTTTAGTATCAATTCTATTAAAAAAATATGTTAAACAAAATAAAATGTAAAATATCATCATGTCCAAATGTTTCTTGTAATAAATATATTATAGAATAGAAATATGATAAATTCAATGAAATGCGATTTTGCTATAATTAATGTATGGTAGGGCAATATAAAAGCAGGATACAAAGAATAATTTGTGACCAAAATAAAATTTACCTTCAACAAAGAAGATGGTCCAGTGTTGTATATGTCCAAAACATTATTACTGTTGTAATAATGTGCAACAAATATATGTAAGGATAATATTTAGATATAATAAAAAATAGAATATTCTTGTACTTGAAATTAATTCTAGCATGTCAAAGGATACGTGATTTCTTGGTCAGTCTGTATATCCACTTCTATATTAGATATTGCATGTGAAACAGTTTCAATAGAACTCTCTTGACCTTTTTTAAGTTCTTCTTCTTCTAACTTATTAAGATCATCTAGCGTTGGACTAATATTTATAGAATGTGAAACAGTGTACGAAACCCATAATTCTACAAATGTTTCTTCGTCAATGTTATAAGCATGACAAAGCTGAACACCTAATTGAAAATATTTTGTTTATAGATTAACCGAATGAAAAACACAATACCATATAAGTATAATATTCAAATGATACACGTAATAGAATAATTAATTTTTTAGGATAAGGTTATAAAAAATAGTTATGTGTCCTTAATACCTTTCAATAAATACTGTATTCTTTAAAATATACGCAACACTAAAAAGAATATCATTCAGTACGAAATATAGCGAATACGTATCATATCGTGAAAACTTACTTTGACTTGTAACGAAGTGTACTCGACAATAACAGTCAATTAATTTATTCATATAAAAAGCTAAGCTGTTAATATTTTAACACTATGAATAATAGATTTAATAATTGACTTACATCTATCAATGACAGATTTGTCTGGAACATCACAACCTAAATCACAGAGACACGAAATTAACGACTCTTCCGACACCATTTTGCTCGGTAAACTACATTCTTCAGGTTTTTCCCGCCAATTTGACCAATGCAGCCATGCGCGGTATTGCGAATGTATAAACCGTGCAATATGTTCTATAGGTTATGCTAAATTTTATGAGGAAAAATTTAATGTAAAAAAATGAATGCAAATTAAACGCATATTTTATTTTATACAAAATTTTCAGTATTCCAGAATGTATTTAAAAAAAAAAATAAATGATTTGCTTTGTTCAGTATATTATATATATATGTTTATACATATATACATACACTATACATAGCATACATAATAAAAAAATTATATTACAATAAGTAGTTTTGCTGATGCTTAAATCAATTAATGATTTTCGAGTGTAAAATATTCTTTATCTTTCTCCCAAAGTTCAATAAGAGTTTTCGAAGTTTCTGAAGATGGGAACCTCTCCATCCAAGATTGAATTACTCCGGCAAAATTAGGTTCATAATTTTTCAATTGTACTCCATTTTCACCTGCTCCAAGAAAAGCTAAATTAGTATAACTGGAAAACTTCATAATAAACAGAAATAACGATTTAAATACGAACCATTAACAAATGTGTTTGATTGTACAAATATTTTACGAGGTTCTTTAAAAGCTAAAACTATATCTCTCCAACGTGTCCATGGTTGTGGTCCTGTCTCAGGTACTTCGCTGTACTTTTCATACATTTCCTTGGCTGCCTCAATGTCTCCTGTACTTTTATAAACTTGTAACTTAGTTAAGAATTCCCTGATTGCATTTTTTCCAACTGTCAGAATCTTAGACCTGTCTACAGTTAATAATAAATTTTTTCCTGCCTCAGTTTCAGTAACAGTAACAAAGCCATCACCAGCTTCCATACAAACTCTAAGTAAGACATATCTTGCTTGGGAGTGAGCTTGTAACCATTTTTTAGTAGATGGCTGATAAAATTCTAAAGCTTTTGCACAACCATTCCATAACAGAGACAACCAGTTTACATATATTATGTCGTCTGCTTTGGAACCTTCGTGTCCAAATATCTGTAGTATATCTTTTTCTAAAGACAAATAGAGTCCAACTGCTTCTGCTCTACATTCTTCATAAGAAGATCCCATTGCACCAAATTTCGAATCGTATGTTTCACCAGGCAGATAAAATTTATTTATTACTTCCCCATTTAAAGGATTTTTCACTTTACCCTTCTCAAAGTTATAAGAATCAGGTCCTAATTGTCTCAATAATTTTCCTGTTCCATGACCAAGAAGTTCATGCAAACCAACTTGCACTTCGAAACTAGCAACTCTATAAGTATTCATTAGGGTTTGATCCTGTTCAGATAAAAACTGTATCACATCCAACTTCATATTTGCAGGAATTACATTGCCCAGAGAAACATTTTTAAATCCTTCAGATTGCCTAATTTCGTCGTAATTTGGAATATTTATACCTGCTGGAATACCAGATCCAGAGAATGTTAAAACATCTAAAGAAGTAAAATCAGGTCTTAGGAATTCATCCTTTTCAAACTCTTCTCCCCAAGGAAGTTTTGGTATAAATTTTTCTGCATTGCTCACTAGTGTAGCAAATTTTGCAGACATTTCCTTATTTACCATTGCTACAAACCCTTCAAATTCTCCTCTCTGGCCAGCAGGATCTCTATAATTCTCAATAAAACCAATGTAAGTTTCTATCACTGGCCCTTTATCTGTGATCCAGAAACGAGAACCATCTTTATGAGCTTGTAATGACCCTGTTGTAAAGTGCTCTATATATTTATTCAACATATTTTTCTCAATTTCATTTGCAGCATATTCTTTTGCCTTCTGCAAGTTATCAACAACTGGAACCAACAGCTTGCTATAATCTCCTCTCACAATTTTAAATTTAGCCTTTTTGAAGACCTCTTCAGGCAATGTAACACTAGGATCAGTATCAGTTTTTACAGAAGCTAATCTAATTTCATATGTATCCATATTTTTTCCAGTTTCATCTACTGTTTTAAAACACCTTGCATTATAAGATTCTAATCCCTTTTCTTGCATAAATTCATTAACTAAGTCAGCATCTTTGTCTGTACAATTGGCAGAGAAGTAAGTTGTAACACCCTTATCACCGAGTCCCAAAGATTTCAACTTTCCTTTTATCGAATACATTACATCTTTAATTTTATTCCAAATATCTTCAATATTCTTAGAATTATCTTTGTAAGCCTTTGAAACTTTTAATATTGCCTCAAGCTTTTCTTTAGGCAAATTAGGAATTATTTTACTATCCCCAAAAGACTTATAATTACCAGCATTTGCAAAAATTCCACAAGTATATACTAAGAAAGCCTACAAATATTTGTTTGGATGAAGAAACAAATGAATACTATAAACAAAAACAATAATAAAGTTTAGCATTGTTTACTTACTGTAAATTCATCTTCACTGACACCTGCATTTAATGCAGATTTCTTCAACTCATCTATTGTTTCAGATATAAAAACATTGTGTAAAAGTGCAAATATTAATGGAGATTCAGGAGAAGTTTGTATAAACACAATAAGACCACCGTTCCATGCAGCTTTACTTAAATAATGTGCATATAATTTTTCTTTTGTTGTTAGAGCATTAAATGCAGGTTCGCAATCTAAAGAAGTTATCGATTGCTTGTTTGGCAAAATAAATAAGGAAGTATCTTCACTCATTTTTGTGGACAAATGCCTTACACTGGAATGCAAAATCGTAATTTACAAGTTAATGTATTTGTTACATATAATATAAACTCTTGTATAAATCGTTGTACAAATGCGAATGAATGTACTATTTTCGAATAAATGATTTACAAAACGTGTTTGAGGTTAAGGCGTTTTGCAAGAAACGTCAGCAATAAGTGAGATTAATCTCTATAAACCATGTACATATATGTGTGTGTATCTATTTGTATAGTTGCACAGATGCATACAGTAAATAACCTACCAAAACTCAAAATTTTGTTTTAAATGTTTAATTCTTCTATTTGCCACAAAAATTGGTTGAATAGTCTTTCCCTTAAAATAAATATCAACTGAAAATGGCCGTAAAAAGTTCTGGAATACCTTTTTAGGAACGACTCTTTGCCGGCAAAAAGTCCTCACGTGTAAGTTAAACATTGTAATTTAGAGCAAGAGAAGATAACTATAATTTGATAGTCAAACACACATACAACTATTTATAATTAGTGAGAGAGATCTCTTCTTGGATACATACGCATATCTCTATTCTAAATAGAACCAGTATTCGATAAAATGTGAGATAACAGTTAAAGACCAGCATTTCTTATATAATTTATTTGTTAAAGTAAAGAAAAAATTTTAATTTTACCGTTATGTATACGAAATGAACGAAGCAGGATCCGTTTCTGACTTTTTAATTCTTCCTTCGAATAATGTTCGTTAGTGCGCTTTATATACCTTTCTTATCTTTATCGATTTTTATCACGCAGATATTTAGTACTCACTTGGTTTAAAATTATCGTGCTTTTAAACAAAAATTTATAACGAGATTTTTTAAATATTTTATTTTTTACAATGTACATGTATTACATAAAATAGCCATTATTTATTATCCAATCTTTGTATGTACAACATTACCATGTTATTTTTTTCCTTTTCCCTTGTTTTATTTTATTTTATTAACTTTTACTTATATGGTATGCAGAGACTAACCAAATCTGTAATTACTTATTCGATATTTTTTGTGTGATAAATCAACTTACATGTCCTTGAGGCTTAATGTATAAATAGAAAAGAAGTCACAGTTGAAAGCACTTTCTTACGAATACAAATATTTATAAAAGATGAAAATAATACTATTCTTTAACATCCCCAATACCATCTGCATTTATAGCAAACATTGCTTCACTCTCAGGCAAACAAGGTGAATCATAAATTTTACATATTCTAGTTTCCCCCCTGCCTTTACGCAAATACAGTCTTGTAGTACTGGCATGTGCTATAATATTACCACCAATTGGCTTTTTCTGATCTCCACCAAACATACTTGCTGCACCATCAACCTGTGCAACAACTTGGTTTGTTATAACAACTGCAACACCATGCTCATCAGCTATTCTCAGCAACATTCTAAGGAATCTGGCTAAATGCATTTGTCTAGCAGATAATTCTCCTCTTCCAGAATAGTCAGTACGGTATAGGCCAGTTGCACTATCCACTATCAGTAATGCATATCTAGATTCTGTCATCATAGCACTAGCCTGAATTAATAACTGTGTTTGGTGATCTGTATTGTAAGCTCTGGCACAAGCTACATTGTCTAAAACATTATCCCCTGCCACATTATACCTTCCTGCAACAGCTATTAATCTTTCAGGTCTAAAAGTTCCTTCTGTATCTATATAAAGACATTTCCCTTCTGCACCACCCATATCTATGGGTAATTGACAATTGACTGCAAGTGTATGACACAACTGAGTTTTACCTGACCTGAATTCCCCAAAAATTTCTGTAATAGAACCTGTCTCTATACCACCCCCTAACAATCTATCCAATTCAGCAGAACCAGTTGTTACAAAAACAATATGTGATCTAGTTTGATGAATTTCAGTAGCACTTTTAAAACCCATCACAACCAATTTTGAAGCTTCTTGCAGAATTTTATCTGCCTTGGCTTCACTAATACCTTTGATGTTAATCAAATGCTTTTTGGGAGCATAAGCTACAGCTTCTACAGTATAGTAACCAGCTTCCTCTAATTTTTTTACGTCTCCTGCTGTGATTCCATTTCTCTGAAAAACAGACATATTCATTAAATTGTTTGCGAATAAACTAAACGAGGAATAACCAAAAGATGTAAAAATCGACTTACTTCGAGAGTTTTTATTAATTTTGCTTGAGGATTATAGTCCTCAAATTCTTCCTCAACCGGAAGGGTGGCTGTCGTAGCTGTGGCTGACATTTTTCGATATTACTTAGAAGCTTTTAAATGAAAGATTATATCTGCAATAAAAGGAAAACACAGATTCGAAGGCAGGGTTAACGTTGCGTCAAAATGTTATGACACCGTTAACGGCAAAGCATCTCCCAATCACATTATTAGTTTTAATCAAACTTTACAAATGCATGTTTTCATTGCTCTTACAAGATACTATATAATGTTAATGTTGCATTGTTTGTTTGAATTTAAAAAGTATCTGACAACAGAGGTGTTTTGCACGTGAGTCGGCGCAACAAAATGTACTATTTATACAAAGGCTTGTAGATGAGTTCGTACATCCAATCACATTCGACCATTCCGTATTCTACCAATTAAAATAAATAGTATATAAGTTATATACGCTACTATACAGAAAAAAATATATAAAGGTATCAAATAGGAATACAAATATAGTTAAAACACAAATAGTGGCGATAGAGTAAGAAAATGTACATTAGACCTAGTTACATTTTTGAGCTAAAATACAACAGACCAATGAGATATTTCGCAAATCACATGATTCTAGTATCAAATAAAAATGGCGCAAACTTGCTTCTTGCAGCGCCATCGGTGGGAAAACGCCCAAGTTTGTAGTGAAAATAGTTCTTACTGTTCTTGTTAGATGACGCCACTAACTAATAAATCGATAATTATGGTATTTATAAATATAAAAGCAGATGTATGTCTAAATAATATTTTCAAAGAGTATATTGTGGTGTTGTAAAGCAAAGAATCGTATTACTTATGCATTTATGAGTAAAAAAGAATAATTGATCAAACGTATCAGTGGCGCCATCTTATAAAAATGATGGGAACTATTTTCACTACAAACTTGGGTGTTTTCCCACCGATGACGCCACTTAAAACCAGTATTAGTTTAGTATACTTTTATTTATTATTTTTATTTATTATTCTTGAATTGAGAAATGAAATTGGAACTGAAACAATGTACTTAAAACCAAGACAAAGTTTCATGCCAAAAATTTAACATTTACGTGTACAATTCGTGCACAAATTATAGAATAGGTATGTGTTACATTACATGTCTAATAAACAACTGTTATTTTGTATGTTTTCAATCCTCATATATTTAATTGTTCCCCTAATAATATAATGAAATAGACTGCGAGGATTGATGGTATCTGGAAAATTGTAATAAAAGCTAGCAAGGTAGATTCCAAGTCAATTCAAATACGAATAAAATAAGTTTGAATTCTTCGTTAAACTTCATTGGTAATTGCTGACGTTGTACGAACGATTAAATTAAAAAATTAGATTACGTATTTATCGACGATCAATATCGTACGTTTCTATCAAAGATGTCTCTTCGTTCGATAGACAGAGAAGAAAATGAAGGAAGAGAAAAAGGTCAGGAACGAAGGGTATTAGGTCGAGACAAGACGAATGCGATTCGTTGCGATATCCGACTGTCGAGATAATTACTTATCCCTCCCTAAAGTGTTCTCAGAAGGGGAGACGTTCTATGAATATCATATGTTTTTATGCGTGATTCTTCGTTGAAGCATCGTTGGATTAACAACAACAGCAGATATATCCTTGTTATGACAATGGCGACTTTTCGTAAGAAGCACCTTTGTTCGTCGAACGTAGCTGTAAGCGCCGTATTTTTCGATCTGGACAACACTCTCATCGAGACTAGGAAGGGCGACAATCAGACGTGTCGGAAGGTATGCTAATGTATTTGAAATAATATCGTGTATAGAAACGGTCAGTATTACTCATGTACCAGAAATATGTGCGTGTATGTTTCATCCTAGCGAATAAGCGAAAAACGAACCTTCGATTTAACGTCAGAGAAACCGCGAAAGGTCATACTCGTGTCGATAATAAGTCATTTAATTAGTCGTGTAGTACATGTATTTTGCTTGTTGTTTTTCTTCCATTTTGGAGAATTCTCTAAGAATTACGTTCACTCTCTCTCACTTCCGTTTGTATATGAAGATCGCACGAAAATAGAAACCTCTGTGTAATACGAGCCGACTCCCAGATATAGAGCTTTCTCTCGAACGGTTATTTTCGACCGATCCTACTGGTACTGTCCAGACGCTCAACATAACGTAGAAAAAGCGTGCAAGCACGTTACTGAAGGTTTTCACGATCCCGAGATACCAGTCCGAGCGTACAAAAGATTGCGTACTACGCGTTATCGTGAAGAAAGGTTATGGCGGTCACTTACTGAAAACAGTATACGTTTCAAATATTTTTCTTTAAGCGAATTTCGGGGAAAATAGTGACGTAAATAATTTTCAGTGTTATTCTCTTTTTAACGTAAGAATCAGTGAGCCTTATTAACCAATAACCGATGACTTATATGTAAAAGGGAATCGCGAACGTCATTAACCTTACATTGGCAATAATCCATTGGGTTGTAATGTATACGCGTTTGTGGAATAACGTTCGTAGTGGTACAGCTTTATTTTTATCCCTCTAAGTGAGTGTGTCAAAGGGCAAGGCTAGTTCCAAAGGGGTTCATTCTGGGAGTACTGCCAGTTGGCTTTTGACTGTGTCATGTGAAAGATGCACTCTTCTGTGAAACCTTGTTGAATCCTTCGTAAATAATTGTCGACAAGCTTCATTCGAAAGATTGTTATCACGAAGTTTACAAAAACGTTCTGGGAACGTTAAAATAGTATTCGATTTTGTTGAAATTTTAACACAAAACCGTAACAATGAGTATCCCAGAGGGTGTGAAGAAGTGTGTGGCAATTTTAAAGGCAGTAGAGCATGACTCTGAAAAATTTGCTGCATTATTCATGGTTACAAAATTAGTGGACAGTAAGGATTGTACACCGGCAGTTAAAAAGATATTATTCGAAGCTATCGGCTCAAAGTTCCTAAAAAAGTTGTTGTCTTCTCAAACAGTTCCTGTGGATTGTCCCCCACAAGTGTATAAATCTGTAGCATTGTCTATACTTTCTGCCTTCTGTGGAGAACCAGAGTTAGCATCTCACTCTGATATGATTTCTTTTGTACCTGCATTGCTTGACATTGTATCTCAAGTTGATGAAGATGCAGCTGATGATATGTTAATTATTGTTAGCGAAGCATATACATGTTTGCAAAATATTGCGCAATATCCACCAGGGCAGAAAGCTTTACTTGAACAGAAAGCAATTTCAAAAATGTGTGATATTTATTCTGAAAAAAGTTTTCAAACCGATCAAGCTTTGAATATTTTAGTCATGTTAGTTGGAAGATTTGGTCCAGATGCTTGGGATGCAACAGATACTGCACCCTTTCATGCTATCATAAATAAAATTGCATTAGACTTTGAAACTGATCACACTGAAAGGAAATTTGAATTATGTACAATTTTGCAAGCTTTATTAATGTCGTGTAGGAGAGACACTGTTATTGAAACCTCTAAAGAGGAAACTTGGCCATCTAGCATTCATAAAGCTTTGTTTGACATTCTTGGATCAAAAATAGGAAAAAGTCAACGTGATCCAGCATTGAAGCTTGCTTCTGTAATGATGGATCTGTTAGGGGCAGAATGGAGTTTGTCTGATAAAGAGAGACCTAAAGCATTTTTCTTACTTTTGATTCAACTGGCATCCATAGAAGTTAGGATGCAGTTGGAGGGAAAACAACTTAAAGGTATCATGGCAAATTCTGATTTAATTACATCCTGCTTTGTAATTCTCGAAATTTCTCTTACATACATCACCACTGATCAGTTAGATTTAGAAGAGAAAGAGAAACAGTCATTATATACAGCCTTGAAGGGAGCTTTTGCTGCAGTTATAGGTTTACTTACAGCAGTCTCTAAAATGAAAGACTTAACAGATATTAAAGAACGAGTATTTATCTGTGCAGTGATAAGAGTACTGGCAGCATGGCTTGCTCAAGAAACAAAAGCCATGCGTCCACAAGTTCATGCAGTTTTGCCATATATTCTGTCTGTAGCTAATGACACCTTCTATGCTTACCGAAACAGAAAATTAGCAGAAAAAGCTAAAACAAATGCTAAAGTCAAAAGTGAGGAAGGAACAACATCAGAAGAATCAGTTGTTCAGGATCCTTTAAGCGAAATTGATCTCTTGAGATTATTATTACCAGCTTTATGCTATTTAACAGTTGAAGAGGAAGCTAGAAAAATTTTACTTAAACATAAACAAGAAGAAGTCTTGTTTGAATGTTTGTCTTATCATTGGACAATTGTTCATTATGTAAAGCCACCAGTGCCAAGATCAGAGAGATTGAAAGCATTAAAAGAAGCAGAAAAAGGAGATGATTTAGAATTTCACGTTTCAGACGCGATGAAAGATTCAAGAACAGCCATGGTGTCTGTATGCAATGTTTTAATGAATGTCACTGTATTAGAGCCAAAATTGGTAGAAGAGTCGACAGTATTTGTTTCCTTATTGAAATTTATTTTCAATAATCTTCCAGAACTTAAACAAATTCCAGAAAATTTAGTGTTGCACGGTCATCTAGCAGTTTTGGGATTGTTGTTATTAAAACAACAAGCAAAACGTATTAAAAAAAATGATTTTTCTATATGTCGATATATTCAAGCTACTATAAGGTTTTTATGGGATGCATACATTATCGACGAGAGTAACGATCCAACCGAACTTGTTGTTTCTATGCCATATAAAGAAAGATGGATGGAAATTATGGAACTGTGGTTCCTTGGAATGCAAACAATGGCTGCAGTTTTGCAAGTAGTACCTTGGCTTTCTCAATTCACTTTGGAGTCAGGTTGGGCTGAAGAAATGGTTGAAACTCTTAAAAAAGTAAAAATAGGAAGCCTTCAGCCAAAAGAAAAATCTGCTTTTGAAGATCTATTATGTCATTTAGTTAAAGCAGATGAAAACATTGCTTCTGTTTTGAAAAAATGTGGAGTTTTAACTGTGTGCAGAAATCATCGTATGATGGAACTTGGAAAACAACTTTTTGGAGATTAACGCAACATGGAAAACATTTGTCACAATATTCTTTTAATGTTTAATGCCTAAACTGAACGAACGACAATTTATGTTCTTGTTGAAAAAACAAAATATAATTATGTACTTTATTCATCACACAATATTCTTTAGAATGCAGACTTGCATATAAGTACCTCTTGTAACATGAACTTGTTTTGTCAAAATAACATAGTCTAGTAGTGTGTTGTCTGCAATTTTGTGAAGCTGTCATAGTCCAAATATAAATTTATGTGGCAATCTTATCTGGAAATAGTTTTCTGGCAAGCAAAGGAATCAATGAATTTCTCAATGGACTATACATGTTGTAAAGCTTAAATGTTGAAGTACATTTCTGCTCAGAAGTATTTGATTGTTTTCTATATGTATATTTGATAAAAGAGTAAAAGATTAAATGTCATCTTTAAGATTTTTTAAATGTGTCTACATTCTGATAGTAAATGAAAATAAATTTTTATTGTAGCAGACACATGATCAAATACTTTTGAACGGTAGTGGATATTTCAAATCAAAATATTTTTACATTTTATATATATTCATAGGCTACTAAAAATTTTTACAAGATAGACATACATTTACTATTGATGTAGTTTTAGAATGTATATACTTTAAAAAACGTTTATGTATAATGAATTGTTTTGTAAAATAACAAATGGTCTTATTAAATTGAATTGTTTTTTTAAAGTATTATCTCTTTTAAATTATTACCCATCTCGATATTAAACAATAAGAAAATTTCAGTAAATAAATTTGTTGAATCATATCAAAGTTATTTTGGATGTTACAAAAAACTTATGACATATGGACAAAAATAATAAATATAAATATTAACATCCAACAACTAAGGCTTTTAGGGTTGAAGTAATATAAGTTTGTTGTTGGCACAACTGATTTTGTTGTGATTACAGCAACGACCGCGGGTGCCACTTCGAGTGTCCACTAATCGGCTCGAGTATTTCAATGAATCAATGCATTTTCTAGGTAATCATCAAAATCTGAATTAAGTGACCTAAATTCCTAACTGATCGTTTGTGTCCTTTTTTCCCAAAACTTAGTTATATTATACAAATCATTAAAGTCCACATTCAGTACATGCTACTTCATCATTCTTTACATACATATTTCAGTTTCTAATGAAATTGATAAAACTAGATCATTGTTTTCAAACATTAAAATACATGATTATAATATTGTATTGAATGTGGAAATCAATTGCATTCTCCTTTAGTATGTACTCTGTATTCTGTTTATTATTTCTTGTGATATTACTTGATATGTTAAAACAGTATTTCTAATAGATTGTATTCTAAATTTATCTACAGTTGGCTGAGGAATTAACACAAGAATATGGCATCCCTGAAGATGTATCTGTCAAGCTGACAGCAACATATTTGAAGCTCTTTAGAAAGTGTCCTGATAATGTGATTTATACTTTGGACGTTTGGCGTACAACTCTGTGGAGTAAAGCACTTGGAGAGAAATACTCATATCTAGCAAAAAGGATATACGAGCGATGGTTGTATTTACGATATTATTATTTGGCTCTGTCGTCAGATGTAATTTCTATGATCAGACAGTTGAGGAAAAAATACCTCTTAGGCTTGATTACAAACGGCCCTTCCAATGCACAATGGGAAAAAATACGTAAACTTTCGCTCGAGCAATACTTCGATATCATCCTAGTATCTGGCGATTTACCATGGGAAAAACCACACAGAGAAATATTCAGAAGAGCATGTCGATTTTTAAATGTTAAGTCAGAGAAATGCATAATGGTTGGTGACAAACTCGAAACCGATATTCTAGGTACATTATTTTTTATTGTACTATACTTGTTTATTAAACAAACTGAATGCAATTAAAATAAAGCGAATATTTTATGTAGGAGGAATTGAAGCAGGTCTGGGAGGTACAGTTTGGATTCCGATTTCGGACAAGCCACATTTATTAGAGGAAGATCCACAACCAGATTTTACTATAAGTCATATAACAGATATATTAAATATTTTAAACAGAGGACCTGATGCACCAGAATTAGAAGATTCTTCTTCAAATGCATCCGACGGCAGCTGATGAGAAAACAAATTATTTTTTTTTATTTTTCATAAATTATCAGAGTTACTGGGAAATTTTTGCATACTAAACTTTCTTCATTTTATTTAAACTCGAAATATTTTCCTCGCAAGTAAGTACTGTTTATTATATAGCTTACTGCAATATGTAATTTGTGTTATTTGCTAAAAAATAATTCAGAGACATCTTCCAAAAATTTCTGATTACCATGGCACTAAATAGAAGAAGATGAAAGAATATTTAACTGTTTGTACTACGAGGTTTTTTCTTTTTTTTTTTTTAGTATGTTTTCCCCGCGACTAAGAATTTCTATCTTAATTTTTACATCGTATACATGACACTTAAACTGCTTTTTTATTTTCCTTGAATTTTTTTGTAGTATTTTCTACTTAATTTACCATTTTAAAAGCAGCTACAACTTCACGAAAACTGAATATGTGAATGTACTATAAGTGAAAAAAATGCAACTTACGTACAAAGTGCACGAGCACGTTTGCACCTGTGTATTAATACGAAAAGTATATACTGTTAATGAAAGATAACCATTTTAGTTTTATATTCTATGTATACTTATGTGTAATGTATACATTATATATAATAGGCTCTGTACAATGTTACAAACTATATTGTAGGCATGTAAACATATGTTTAATATATAAATACTATATATTGTATAAACAGATCACATACATATTGTAATTACATGTGTACATCTAAAACATGTATTTTTTCACTACATATTTTATCTTTGTTGATAACGTAGTGTATAGGAATGAAACAGAACTGATATTGTAAAAATGATGGAAATACTTAAAGAGACACAACTAATAAAACGAACACGTTTTCCATTTAATATTTTTTAAATGTTCATTGTTTTGTATAATTAATTACTATGCAATTATTTGTTTTTTATGCTTGTACTTCTTTGTCTTCTAGTATCATGAGATCACTAGTTGTGGAACCTTTTTCTTGTTGCGAATCGCTTAACGTTTCTACACTGAGATCAATCCGATCACGTTCGCTGACTACATTGTCATCGTTTGATCCTCCTGGTCTCGTTCGCATCTAAAAGATATTTATCTCGATAATAGTGCAGAATTGTGAAAAAGATGTATCGTATTGGCCGCAAATTAAGTTATGTACCAAATCTACAGGAATTTCATCTTTGCTTATGGTAGAAAGTCTCTTATAAATCTGTTGAGCTTGTTCAGGATTAATGTTAGATTCTATCAATGACGAAAGAATATCTCTCTCTGTTATAATTAATTCCGGATTGGGATCGATTAATACAACCGATTTATTATTACTGTTCGATTTACGCTGACTCTCGGGTGCTTCGTAATTCCTTAGCTTTTCCATGATCTTATTTTCGTTCAGAACTTTTGGCGGGGTCGGTGATTGAAATGTCAAATTATTAAATTGTCGAGAGTGAACGAGATCTTTTAATTCCTCAGCATCCTGATCATCCGACATATTCAAAGCGTCTTTTAACTGATAAATTTCGTACATCATTTTATTCTGTTCAGAGGTAGGGAACCTATTATTCTTTCGTTTCTATTGAATAAATATAATTTAAATAATATTGAACTAAGTGTGATTCTGACCATACTTAGAAGTGTCTCATTTTTTTTTAAATGCTTCTGAAACACATCTTGCAATTGTTCGTCAGTATAAAGGCCATTTTGTATTATTTCGCAGGTAATGTCGTACACGAATTTCGCATATTTTGCTTCTTCCTCGTCTTTCATACACGTTTCCTGATTACACGTTGGATCCGTGTATTCTTTAGGAGTTTCAATTTTATCGTAACTTCTCGATGAACTTACCGTCATCGAAAGATGATTGATTTCTTGTGTCAAAAAATCAGTAGCGGTTTGGTAAACCATCGAATCTTCTTCATAACTATCGAGCATATTATTTAACATAACAGTAAGTAGTGGATGCTTGATGTTAGGAAGAAGGAGCATTTTTTATTGAAAATTTTATTCACCTGTGTTCCGACAAGTCTTGAAACTTTAACGCGGCTTTTGTAGCTTTTACTTGTCGATCATTAGAAATAAATGGCTCTGTCTTATTCGTTTTCAACGTTGTTGAACTCGGATAAATTACACGATTATGCAGTCTCGATCGTGAACAAACCATACCGTAACCATAATGGTTAGCTAAATAGCTTTGATCTTCGCGCTGGCATAGACACTTTGAGTCATCACTTCTTCGTAATAAGTCCTATTTATCAAAACAGTCCTATTTACCAGAAACACCCTGTATAGCAATGTGTATTTTACATTTATGACATACAGAGTGTTTCATATAAAGTGTTACAAGCTAAAGATTCATATTTGCAATGAAATGACTCAAAGTGCAAAGGGTTAGGGTATGACTGAGCTAGAACATGAATAATTTACCGCTGGATGATGAAGGGTGTCGTATGCCAACACATCGATTATATCATTCTTAATCTCTCGTCCAACGATTCGTGGCCTACAATCAGGTTGTCTACAGAACCGTTTTCTTTTGCGTGTAAAGTTTTTGTTTTTGGCATCGACAACACACTTCGCCATCAAAACGCGTCGTAAATGCGAACTCATTGAATTATATGCTGCCAATTGTTCAAAGTAGTTTTGCCCATTTTGATTGTACGCTGCATACAAAATGCTGCAGGTTATTACAAATTTAATAGCGCAAAAAATAGTTATATCGCATTATTCATATCAATATATCTACATTTACGCATTTAGAAATGATCGATCGTGTACAATAAAGCGGTCGTATCGTTCATACCAGTACTTTTAAGATTAACTTCACTCCTATTGTTTTTCGTCATTTTTCGATAAGTATATTATTTCGTGAGTCTGTGTTGTACGAAGCCGAGAAATATTTACTTCACTGAGAATTTTGAGCAACGACCGGTAAACAATTGTCTTTTAGTTTTAGCTGACAATCATGTTTTTACGTGAACATGTACACTCGACTTGCTGAAAATTGTTTTACTTTATGTTGCTAAGCAACTTTCCCAAATTCATTATAGACATAGTCGGTACATGAAGGACATGGACGATTAATCGTTCAATCAAATGAACGTCGCGAATAATTTACTGTTTTATTCGTTATCTATTATTCGAATAAAATTTGATATATCTTTATTCCTCCACTTGTTCGTGCCTGTACGAACCTGATACGTGATTGGCTGCATCATCATACGTATTTTATACGTTGTTTCTATGAAGGTTGTGGATTGTAGCAGCCGATAAAGAGGAACTGGGAAAGGAAGGCAAAGAAGATCCGTGACGAATAACGTATACACAACGCCGACAGGTTCTCCACAGTCTCTTAAAAATTAGACCTTCCGTCTTCGTAACATATATAAACTCTGATTAACATCGAAGTCTGACAACTGTCAAATGACAAGCCCACTTCAAAAATTACGTTCCGAAGATTGAAATGGCAGCAGAGATAAAGCCCACACCAGGTGTAAATCATGACAAATTCAGCACGAGCCGCAAACCTGTGTTATTGTCGAAATTGGAAGGATGTAATGATGATGTTAATGCAGCGATCATTATACCGCGCGAAGAAGGTGTAATTAGCGTTTGTGATGATAGGTAGATGAGACAATTTTTTTTCAATATTGAAACTATATTATACTTATGTGATCATTCAAGAAGTGAACTTGAATTTTCTTTTTAAATTCTTTACATTTTTGAAATTAAACTTAATACGGTTGCTCTTACGATTTATTTTGTTACGCTTTTTTTTATAGAACTGTTAGAGTTTGGTTGAAACGCGATTCTGGTCAATATTGGCCTAGCATTTGTCAATATATGGCTGCTGGTGCAACATCGATGAATTACTGTGTGGAGACTAGGCAACTGTTTGTTGGTTTGGAAAATGGAACTATAAATGTACGTATTATAATGGTATCTTATAGAACTATAAATATTTTTTTTTTATTTCAAAATAGATATGTTAGGTATTACTTCCAGGAATTCATTTTGGAACAAGATTATAATCGAATGACTGCTATGCGTGAATACTTGGCGCATCAAGCAAGAGTTACAGGTGTTATATTTGCATCCAATTGTGAATGGGTTTTAAGTGTAGGTCGAGATAAAATGTTTCAATTACATTGCTCAGAAACAGGTCAAAAGTTAGGGTCCTATCAGACGGATGCTTGGTACACTGCACTGCAGTATCCTTTTTTTTTTGTGATATATTATTTGCAACCTACTTCATTTCAATTTGCTTGAATTTAATATTAACATGTTTCCTTAACTAGCACAGATTTGATGCGCAATCAAAACATGCTTTTGTTGGTGATTATTCTGGACAAATAGCAATGTTGAAATTAGACACTAATGGTGTCAGACTAATCACAATATTAAAAGCACATACCGGAAGTATTCACACTTTAGCTTGGGATTGTGAAAAGCAACTCCTATTTTCTGGGAGTTTTGATCAAAATATCATTGTATGGGATATTGGAGGACGACAAGGTACAGCATATGAGCTCCAAGGACATCAGTAAGCATATCTATTTATTACAAAAATGTTCTATTCGAATTTATCTTATATAACTGAATATACAATTTTACAGCAATAAAGTGACAGCACTGTGCTATGCAAGCGCTGAACGCGTGTTGTTGTCTGGAGGAGAAGATGGAGTAATAGTTTGTTGGGATATGGCTGCAAATAGGAAAGAAATAGCAGCATGGGTAGAATCCGATACGTGCCAAGTACGTGGTTATAAGATTAGAAATATGTTAATAATTCGTCTGTTAATTCAATTTTTATATATTAATATCATTTCAAATTGAGGCTTGTGGAAGACCATTTTTCTGGAATATTAAAGCGATGATGGATCAACGACAATTGGGTTTGAGACAACATCACTGCCGCCATTGTGGTCGTGCCCTATGCGCACGTTGTACGTCGCAACGAATACCTATACCAGCAATGGGTTTTGAATTTGAAGTTAGGGTTTGCGATCCATGCCATATTCAACTTAAAGCTGCAAAGTAAGTAAAGATACTTCAATAAATAAAGCGTTGAGCGAACACGTAATTCATTCCATGTATATGTTATTTAGCCAAACATCTTTAGCATCTTTCCATGACGCGAAACATAATGTCGTTGGAATGGATCTTGACGCTCCCAGACGAAGATTATTAACGATCGGACAAGATCGACTCATTAAAATTTGGGACATTTCCGCACTTCTTCAGTGAACTTCCAAATATGTTTGTTTACAAGTAACGAAATTAATCAAATCATATGATATAAGGGAATATATTGTCATATTTCAATGTAAGAGTGTACTATCCAGAGCCTATTTTTGTGACCATCAAATCACTTTGTTTGATTAACAACCAAATGATTTTTTCTTATATCGCAATTTACTTCTTATAAGAAATTCGAAAATAATAGATCTTTCTATGAAATCGTAATAGTATAGCTATGAAATTTTAAACAAACGTTTAATTTGCAAGCATCTTTTATTTGTAGCAAGTAAAAAAAAGAGTAACTCATATACTTGTTAAACAAGTAGTTAGTGTTAGTACATATATTTTTTAATATTTCTTATTTAGTGCAATCATATTTGAAAACGACCAAAGTACGAATCAATATACATTATTCGGGATTTCATCTAATTATCTTTGTTATCAATTTATTATAACGAATTACTATTTTGAATAACAAAAATTGAACATAATTTGATTTCGTTAGGTTAGCAAACAACTGAACGTAATCCAAATTTCTTTGTTTTCCTAAGGTACCCGTAAAACACGATTAATTCTTCATTTCTAGATTGTATTAATTGTCTGATCATTAATAATTTGTCATATGTTAACAAAAAAAATAAATTATGCGACATTTTTGGGGAAACATTAAAAATATTTAAACGATAATAATTTATTAAAACAATAAGAGGTTATCAAATAACATAAGTCACTATAGCTCCTAGTCGTTTTATTTGTTGTATCCTTAATTGTTGAATATTATAATTTTTTACTAGCAAACGAGAAAACGTCCCAGATTGACAGGCTAATTGACTCTTTAATGTCCATCAATTTCTCCAATCTTTTGAAAATAGGTAGAGGTTTTGTAAAAGAACCACGAATATGCTTTCGCAAATTTGTTTTAGCAATGCAGTCCAAGTACAGTGATAATGCGCTTCCATAGAAATAGCACTTGTGATTAGAAGGAAGTTTTGATACATATTATGTCACAACGAGGAAACGCAGTGTTTGGAGTTAATTAGCTGTTCATTTTATTTTCTTTACTTTTCCATTAAAAAAATTAATATAAAAGAGAACCAGATTCTGCATTTTCGCCTACATGCTTGAATGTAACTATTTCACGTGTTTCCAGAATTATGTATAAAATTCCTGCATATTACAGATATGTTTACCTTGTTATTATCAATGACAACATTCTTGGAAAAGTTTGCTTAGCGCGAAGCTTTTGCCGTTGCTTCTAGGACTATCATCGATAACAATGCGGCGTGATATTATACTATAACTTTAGTACCGAACCAATCGAAATACTCGTAAAAGATAGGTCGTTAAAATTAAACTATTCTCGTTACACTAAAATATCGTGTTTATGTATAAAACTGATTTTACGCAACTGTTGAATCGCAACGCACATACATCGCCTATGTTGTTGTTGCTCCTGAAATTTTCACGTATCGATGTGTATATTATAAGTTACGGAAATCGCAATACGTGTATGTGTAACGTTCATGTGAAATTCATATGAAATGAAAATATATTTTCAATGTAAACCATTCGTTTGCCTGTCTCACTCGAATACACATATAAATAAATGTAAAGAATACTGCAATACCGAATGCATGAAAAAAGAGTATCTATTTTTATGACTGGAATTTTTCTGTATTCTTGATATGCGTGATAAAATCACGGAAGACATTATCGATATCTTTCTGTCATTTGGAATTCGAAATTTGTGATATCTTGAAAAATAAATGGACTCACAAATAAACATCTTATCGATTCGAATTGATTTTGTGCGATCGGTATTGCAGAACGACGCCATTCCGACTGCTAACATTATCGATCGATAAAAGAAGATCATAGCGGCGACAGTGTGCAACAGGTTACAGATTCGGTACTACGAATGACGTCACAAGATCATGGCGCCAAGATAAAGGGTCTAGCGATGCAGGGATTGCGCGATAAAGGCGGAATATCTACGGACAGGACAGAATCGCATTGGTAACCAAAGATGGACAAAGTTTTTATGTAGATAGAAAGTTTGGAACAACGAATAAGATTCTGGCCCAATCTCCGATGATAACGTATCTCCGGTTGGTGGGATGGCAGCGTAGTCGAAGGCTTGGAGTGGAACCTGATCGCTACATAGGACGCAGGTACTTTTTCCACCTCTTCTACGGTTTCAGTCGCTTCGCTTCCACCTGGCACGCCCGATTCGAACCGAAGCTCCCCGAGTAGACGCGTTAATGTGCCGGTCAC
This sequence comes from Hylaeus volcanicus, assembly GCF_026283585.1. Lineage (NCBI taxonomy): Eukaryota > Metazoa > Arthropoda > Insecta > Hymenoptera > Colletidae > Hylaeus > Hylaeus volcanicus. Next base: position 18,309,800 of record NC_071982.1, read on the forward strand.
CGTGGCCCATCCTCCGGAACGACTACTGTTGCTTTTCGTGTCCCATTTCCTACTCGTCGTGGTGCCGCGATCTTTCTTTTTTTCACGATTTGTTGCTTCCGAGGGCGCCAACCTCACCGACGATCATCTAGTCACGTCGGACATGAAAAGCGCGCCTTACGTCGCATCCGAAGTGCAGTGCAGTGCCTCTTAATGGAGTGTGCCGACATATAGCCGCTTTCGTCGTGTTTCTCGTTACTCGCACAAGGTACGTTTGAATTCGTTCATTGTGAAACGTTTCGGGGATATCGGTTGCAACCGATCGACGACGTCCCGTTCGATGGAATGCCAAATATCTCGGGTACGCGCGACTGGTTCTCGTTTCGGAATTCGTTCGAGGCGATATCCTCTCGACGACTTCGAAACAGCGTCCTTTTTCCCTCTGTGGATCGGACGGAAACATTACGCCGCTATACGTCAATTCATTACCGTGTTGCATCGACACTTGTAACGATACAGCACCTTCTCGAAACGGAGATGGGTTAAATTCTTAATTAAACGAAAATTGTGAATAACGAAAGGAAGTCGAACAACGTTGTGTATTCGTGGAATGGAAGTTGGACGTTAGGTTAGAGAGGATTTAATTATATTTCACGGTGAACGAATTGTTCGGGTTGAATAAACGTCACGAATAGCTCACGTTGTGTTTTCATTCGTCGCGAGTTACTTGAATAAACTTTTATCCGTCCCTGTCGCGAACAACGTGTGGCTGTACAAGTCGCTATCGTCGAGGAAAAGAATCGTAACGATTTTATGCAATTAGTTCACACACGTACACGTCGACCTTAAAATGCGATAATAGGTAGACAAGATAAGCGTAACTTCCAGATAAAAGGGGTTATACACAGTAGGTTGGAATGTTTACCAAACGATTATGTATTCGATTAGATTCGTTATTGGCTTCTGTTAATGAAAGTTTGTGACCCAAGTGTACTCTCTCGCAGGAGTCGTTCAACCGATACGGAAACGTTTCGTGCATACCTGCGTACGTGTTCGTGATCAAACTGACACCTTGCGATCGTACGTCGAGCGTGGCTCGACAAGACGTATCGAAATCGGAAAAGAGCACTCGTGGAAAGCGATTGTGACGCAACCTAGAAGACTATTACCTCGGTTTCCTTAAAATTGATTATATATAATCTATTATATAACTGCATGTACAAATTATATTGAATATTCGAATCACTTTTCCTAGGTTTGTCGCGGTTTCGAGCGTAGTTGGTTAGATGTGCGACGCGGTAATGCGTTGTTCGATCACCCGTTGAAGTCTCCGGCATGCTGTGCTACGCCATTGACCGTTCTCCAGATATTCTCAAAGTCAACGGTTTTTCAAGTTCAAAGGAATAAACTAAAGAATACAAACTAATTTTAGAATGTACACCCTTTGCTATAACTTTCGATTGTTTCTACAGCTTCTAAACTCTAAACCTGCTCTGGAACATCCCTTACGTTCCGATCCATTTAATCCAAACCCGGTCGTAGAGATCAAGTCGTTAAGAGGTAATTCAAAAGTACATTTCCTTATGATTGTTTTCTTTCCATGAAAAATAATAAAAAAAGGAACACGTGATTTTATTTCAGATGTAATAGCAAGCTATAGGAATAGTTCCAGTCGCTGGTAGCGGCAACAATTTACTTCACAGTGAATCTCCTCCCGGGTGTATCGCGCAACATTCGATGGCATTCCCGATAATACGAGAAATCGCATCGAGGCGCGAGATTCGCGAGAATTCCAGCAGCCAGCTCGTAACGAACGTTCGGAAGACGTTATATCTTCGTCGTCCTCGAACGCTCCTGCGTGTTATTAGACGCTAAGCGCGCTCGCGGTCTGTCTATTCGAAGAAAAATCACTTCAGCATGCGACGATGATGTCTGGCCCGATCACCGTTACGGTGGAACCAGCACAAGCATAAACCTGTTCGCAAAAGTGGGTTAGGCAGTTTCTGCTACCACCGAGAGGCCGCACGGGCTTCGAGAGCATCCATCGAGGATCCTCTCGGACGAGATCGATCTCTCCTCTTCTCCTCTGTTTTCTTATTGACCGGATCGTCTCGTTTTGTTCGCGACAGAACGATTTATCGCGGAAATTCAAGCGAATCGAATCGAAAAAAAAGTCGAATCCGAGCCACGAACGCCGCTCGAGAAGCGTCGATCGAACGCGACCAAGTTCACGCGTCGCTGGCCGTCAATTTCGTTCGATGGATTCACGTCGAATTATGCTCGCACGAGTGACTCCTGGGTCGACGAACCAATCGACCCGGGTCCTCCTCCTATGCCACGATTTTCGAATATTTCCTTGTCTTTATAGCTTAGAGAACGATTACTCTTAATATCAACCCTTTGAACTCCACGTAATTAGGCTATACGTTAACTCCTTAGACTCTTTCTTAGATTTCATAGATGTTAAAATTTGAAGTCTGCCTTGAAGAGCTCTTTATAATGTTGATGTACATATGTTACTCTTCCTGAAACGCTATTAAAGGACATTTTTACGAAGATCGAACGAATTTTTTCAGGCGGAGTGCCGACAACCACGACTTAAGAGATGGTCATCGTCACGCGGGTGAGTATAGTTTCTTTGCTGTCTGAAATTGCTCGCAAGGAACTGTCCACTCGGTGGTTCGCGCGTTATTATATTACGCTTCCCTGGGATGTTTCCTTGAAAGACGGTCAGTAGGAATCTGTGACAAGTGAAAATGACGGCGGATTCTTTCCCCGCATGAAAAGTCATGCTCAGGAGACACGTGCGCGGTCTCTCCCAACGACGGAGGAGCGCTCGAGATATTCCAGCCTAGATTATCTTCCGTAGATCATCGGATAGCAGCTCCAATGAAAATAAGAGTCAGAGAAATCTCCCACCATTAGGCATTACGACAAACTAGTCAAATTTATTAAATTGTTGCGAGGAGATCATTTGTCGAAATGTCTCCAATACTTTTAAATACAAATTTGTGAAAATATATCGAAACCCAGTATGAGTTCTGTTCTAGGTGACGAGTCCGATTGTCTTTATCTGTTCGTTTATTCGTAGATCGTATTTTCGCCTTGCAAAAAAAAAAGTGGAACGTGCCCAAGACGAGAAATAGTCGATAACCGAACAGATAGGCGTAGGTAACGTACAAGTTTCGATACGAATATTTTGTATTCGCTGTTACGTGTTTTACACTTGCAATCTATTTTCATACGAGTTTTTATTTTGATTATATCGATGTCGTGCGTTCGAATGCATGCGTGCATGTCGATATTGTGACTTGTGTTTGGCTCTTCCAACTGTAACTCGCTTAATACTCAGCTTCAATTCACAGGAGGCTACCAGAAACACACGAATACAGGAGGTACCACGCTTTCTGCGTATTAGAAGCGTTAACCAAGCATGACACCCCAAACAGAGATGGAAAAATTCTACAAATAAAAGATAACTTTATCGAGTAGCAGTCGAATACTTACCGAGTACGAATAGTTTCGCAAGCAGTGCCCCAAATACGTGATAGAATCCAACAGGAAGCGATCCCTTTTGTGTAAAAACAAAAATGAAACTACTCGAGGCCGTTTACGACGATGGCGCGGGGTATATGGGGACGAATGGTCAGTTAATTAGGAATAGTTAACGGTCCTTCATCACTTCGTGAATGCCCTGTGCAGGCGTCTTAGCATTTCGCGCGAGCGAACCAGCCGTCGTATAACGGGACGTGAATCGTTTTACCGGACACGCGTTTGTATCCTCGATTGTATCCTATTCTTTCCCTACGCATGCACGCACACCCTAGCTTAATGGTTCAGAAACCTTTTCGAAGCTCCTCCTCTTGAAAAAAGTAGAGTAGAGACGAACAGAATTATCTTTATCTCGCAGTAATACTGTTTCAACATCACTCTATTAGTGAGTAACAACGCAATCTTTTTGGTCCAAAGGCCACCATTTTTCTTACTTCACTATTTTCTGTAATAATTTCCAGGAGTTCTAGGAAATTAGATAGAGATTCTAAAATTCTTGCGACGATTTCCTTTCGAAACCCGCGTTCCTGAAAATCCTAACAATAATATTACGTCTTTATTACTACGTTTGCTGGGTGATAAAATGGCTCATTTTATCACCCAACAAACCAGAACCCTGGCTTAACTGACAGCGCTCGCTCGTTTCCACGCTTCGAACAAAAAACGACTATCACGCAAGGTCGGGTACACGCGACTCGTCGAGCATTTTTCTCTGGAATCGAGGTATACGTGGCATAGCTGGTTTCGAAAGCGCGTGCACCGATGAAAAACAACGGTAGGCGGATTTTTCGTTCCCAGGAGGCTGCGCGGCGGCGGCCGAAAGTAAAACTCCGTGGCGAAGAAGGGCCAAATCGGGACGGTGGCTCGTCTCGAGCTAACGAGCGGATGAGCTCTTCCGATGTTCCGCTGAGGTGAACAATCGGAACGTATACGAATATCAGACGCAGCCTGTGCATTCGTATTGATGCGTCCGTGGAGCACAGAACAGCCTGGAGGTTCTCAATCTTCTACTTGAGAAGAAACAAATGTACCGTTTACACTTGATCTCGTTTCTCTGCTTATCCTCTCTTTGCTGCAACTAGACGATCGCTTAATATGATTTCGCATTTGAATACTCGACAAACAACTCGATGACGCGGATAACATTTGGATATCCGAGTACTCGATCGCATACTCGAATGCCTCTTTCCGTTGCTGTACTAACTTTGGTACTGGTAAGCTCGATGAGATCTCACCTTGGAAAATATTCTAAACGAAAGCGTTTCCTCGTCTTCCTCTTGCCAATCGAGTCTCGCAATTCCCTCTTCGTTCGAACTCGCGCTGGAAGCCACAGCAATACTCGTTCAGCTAACTCAATTATCGCTTGTGGTCATCCCTTCGTGGATTTGAGTAATCCACTAATTTAGTTTATTCCGTTTCGCTATCGTAAGAATATTGTCACTCGACCAAAAGCCATCAGCATTGGCAAATAAAACATAAGAAGAATGTCTATTATACCGTAGTTTTACATTACCTACACAAGGATCATGAATGTAACAATGTACCCTGCACATCGTGCAGAAGAATCAAGTGCATTAATTATATTATATCCACCACTTTAAACCCCGCGTGACTAGAGAAGTACTCAAGTGTCTTTTAAATGTGTTACGGGATAAGGGTGTTTCCATGGTGAAATGAAAAATTTGTTAAACATCTCTTCCACGCGATAAGATCCTTTTCCTTTCCTGTCCACCGGTCGACGGGGGAAAAATAAACCGCGAAATGCGCGTTTAGATTATCTAATAATGCCAACTACCAGTTATTCAATTAACGCGTCTAAGGTGTCGTGTTTACAGTTACAGCGCGTGCTACCGCGTTCGCTGGCCAACTCTCGAATTAATTTAGGTCAAGCTCGTCAACCGAGTAAACGTTCGCCGCAAACCTTGACATTAGTTTCCTATTCAATTTCCCGACTCTTACGTATGCGTGTCCTTTGAGGCGCGATTCCCGGCTGCGGTTCGTTTACCTTCCCTCTTCAACCCGAGGATGGCTTCTAGGGTCTTCGAGGACTCTCTCGAAATCGTGCTTGATCGAATCACCAGATGAGTTGAGGGATCTGGTACCATTTTTAAAAGTGTGAAAGAGAAATCAGGAGGAATGTATCTTCATTCTTTCGAGTTGATTCTCTTTCAATAAATAAACATATATTTCCCAATAATAAATCTTCTCCAAGTGAAAGTATTTCTAGATTGCACCGAAACAATTAGCAATTACGTTCATTTTACGACTCGATCCTTCGATTAAAGAAAGGGAACGTTGGCTTGACTTTAAGATATGTAATTGATAGAGTATGCGAAAAGACTGCACGTGCCCTTTGAAACAGTAGGTTCCCCATCTCTGATCTAAGCGAATGCATATGTATATCCTCCGCTTTGTAACTGAATGCGAGAGCATCAATGGTCCCGCGAGTGGGTCGCGAACGATTGAAGATTACGTGTGAAAAAAAATTCCTTTTCAGGGGGATTACATATGGATCGAACCAATCTCAGGGAGAGAATTTGACGTCGCAATAGGAGCACGAGTGGTTTCCGCGGAAGGCAGGCGCATTCAAGTGAAAGACGACGATAACAAGGTAATCGTTACCTACTTTTCGCGTTCGCCGCGGCGTTTCTCGATTCATCGAGAAGTATGCGCGTTTCGAGCGGCCATATGAGAAAGTGTTGCCTGTTAAACGGCGATTTCGAATACCTCGACCACTAAACGAGCCCTAAAATTCTCAGGAACAATGGCTGACACCGGAAAGACGAATAAAGGCGATGCATGCCACTTCTGTGCAAGGTGTAGAGGATATGATCAGCTTAGGAGACCTCCATGAAGCTGGCATTCTGCGGAATTTGCTGATTCGCTATAACGAGAATCTCATATACGTAAGCGGTGGATATTGAAACAATGCGAACTTCTTGGCGACCCAAGCATATGCTTCTATTCAATTGAAACTTGAAACTGTTGGATTAGGCTTTAGTTATTTTTTTAGCATTTAGTAGATTTATAATACGTGGTCCTTCTTTGGTAGCTTCATTCTACAATAAATAAATGCAAATAACATGCTTCTATTGCCAAAGAGATTACCGTGTTTGAAATTTCTCCCTAGCATTCGATCAATTTTTAAATGAAAAATTCTAACTGGTTGTTTTTGCGCAGACCTACACAGGCTCCATTCTGGTCGCCGTGAACCCGTATCAAATACTGCCCATATACACCGCAGAGCAAATTAAACTGTACAAGGATCGTAAAATCGGAGAGCTTCCGCCACACATATTCGCTATTGGCGACAACAGTTACGCGCACATGAACCGATACGGCCAAGACCAATGCATAGTGATCAGGTATCCGGTCGCTTCTTTCTCCTTAACGGGGGATTCTGGTTTAAAACAACAAAGACTAACTAGTGATTTAACCTCACACATTTAAAGATCGTCTAAAATGCAATTTAAGAAAAAATAGATTCGTTTGATTGTTCAGAATCCCCCGTAAAACCACTCTGAACGGCTCTTTCCACCTCGTCTCGTTCGTGGCAGAACGGTTTCTCAAATTCACGAATATTTGTGTCTTAGCGGCGAAAGCGGAGCCGGCAAAACGGAAAGTACGAAATTAATTTTGCAATATTTGGCAGCGATCAGCGGCAAACATTCTTGGATCGAACAGCAAATTTTGGAAGCGAATCCGATTCTGGAAGGTAAAACGCTCGAACGTGGTAACGCGTGAGCAACTAGGACAAAAGTAGTAAAACGTTGACTCTGGTGTTCTCGTAGCATTCGGCAATGCGAAGACGGTACGAAACGACAATTCGTCCCGCTTTGGGAAGTACATCGACATTCACTTCAACGAGCAGGGCGTGATCGAGGGAGCAAAGATAGAGCAATATCTGTTGGAAAAGTCGCGAATAGTGTCGCAGAGTTTGGACGAGAGAAACTATCACGTGTTCTACTGCATGCTGGCTGGCCTATCGAAGGAGGAAAAGCAGAAGCTGGAGCTGGAGGACGCGTCGTCCTACAAGTATCTTACAGGAGTAAGATTTCTTATGTGAATCATCGTTAACACGCGAGGACATTTTTTCTAAATAGATACTATTTTCAGGGTGGCAGCATCACGTGCGAAGGTCGAGACGATGCCGCAGAATTTGCAGACATCAGATCAGCCATGAAAGTTCTACTTTTCACCGATGCTGAGATATGGGAAGTCCTCAAACTGCTCGCCGCCCTGTTGCACACGGGGAACGTTAAATACAGAGCCACGGTTGTAGGTAAGCGCGACAATTCCTACTCCACACGATTGTCGAAGCTTTAACATCAGACATATTTCAATTCTATCACGATTCTCCAGACAATTTGGACGCTACGGAGATACCAGAGCAGACGAACGTGCGGAGAGTGGCGCATCTGTTAGGCGTACCTGTTCAGTCTCTAATAGACGCTCTCACCCGCAGAACGATATTTGCTCACGGTGAGACGGTTGTAAGTAACGTGTAACTTGCGTAATTCTTATTACCTATATCTGAAGAAGCAATGTCATCCCTCTATTTTCTTAATACCATGAAATGCAAATAATATGGAGATGCTCCATCGTAGCAGCATCGTTTATCTGCTGTATCGTAACGCGTGCGCAGGTTTCCACGCTATCCAGGGAGCAGTCAGTTGACATCCGAGACGCCTTCGTGAAGGGGATATACGGACGATTGTTCGTGCACATCGTGAAGAAAATTAACGAGGCCATCTACAGACCCAAGAACACCTCTCGAAGCGCCATAGGTGTCCTGGATATATTCGGCTTCGAGAATTTCAATCACAACAGCTTCGAGCAGTTCTGCATCAATTACGCGAACGAGAACCTTCAGCAGTTCTTCGTGCAGCACATCTTCAAGTTGGAACAAGAAGAGTACAATCACGAGGGGATCAACTGGCAGCATATAGAGTTCGTTGACAATCAAGACGCGTTGGATTTGATAGCCATCAAGCAGCTGAACATCATGGCGCTGATCGATGAGGAGTCCAAGTTCCCAAAAGGAACGGACCAAACGATGCTGGCGAAGATACACAAAACACACGGAAGCCATCGAAATTACCTGAAACCAAAGTCGGACATCAATACGTCGTTCGGTTTGAATCACTTCGCTGGAGTTGTCTTCTACGATACCAGAAGCTTCCTGGAGAAGAACAGGGATACGTTCAGTGCCGACTTGCTCCAGCTTATTCACATATCGTCGAACAAGTTTTTGCAGACCTGTTTCGCCGAGGACATAGGCATGGGTTCAGAGACGAGGAAACGGGCGCCCACTCTGTCCACCCAGTTCAAAAAGTCTCTGGACTGTCTTATGAGAACGTTGTGCAGCTGTCAGCCTTTCTTCATCAGATGCATCAAGCCTAACGAATATAAAAAGCCGATGATGTTCGACAGGGGTCTCTGTTGCCGACAATTAAGATACTCTGGTATGATGGAGACGATTCGAATTCGTAGAGCTGGTTACCCGATCAGACATTCGTTCCCAGAGTTCGTCGAACGGTATCGATTTCTTATCTTTGGCATACCCCCGTCTCATAAGGTCGACTGCCGTGCAGCCACCTCCAAAATTTGCCACATAGTTCTAGGAAGGTCTGACTACCAGCTTGGCCATACGAAAGTCTTCCTCAAAGACGCTCACGACCTGTTCCTCGAGCAGGAACGCGACCGCGTGCTCACTCGGAAGATTCTCATATTGCAACGCAACATCCGCGGTTGGGTCTATAGAAGAAGATTCCTCCGCATGAGAGCCGCTGCAACGATCATTCAAAAATATTGGAGAGGTTACGCGCAACGTCAACGATACAAACGCATGCGTATCGGTTACATGAGGCTTCAGGCGCTCATCAGATCACGAGTCCTGTCACACAGATTTCGACACCTACGAGGGCACATAGTCGCCCTACAGGCACGTGCCAGAGGCCACTTAGTGCGCAAAATGTATCAGAAGAAGCTGTGGGCCATCGTGAAGATACAGGCTCACGTTCGTAGATTGATCGCCCAGAGACGGTACAAGAAGATCAAGTATGAGTATCGTCTTCACGTCGAAGCTTTGAGACTTCGGAAGAAGGAGGAGCGGGAACTCAAGGACCAAGGGAACAAGAGGGCGAAAGAGATCGCCGAGCAGAACTACAGAGAACGGATGCAGGAACTGGAAAGGAAAGAAATCGAGATGGAGCTCGAGGATCGGCGTAGAATGGAAATCAAGAAGAACTTGATCAACGACGCGGCGAAGAAGCAGGACGAGCCTGTAGATGATAGCAAACTGGTGGAAGCAATGTTCGACTTTCTGCCTGACTCCAGCAGCGAGGCTCCCACTCCCGCGAGGGAAACATCCGTTTTCAATGACCTGCCTGCCCCAAAGGCAGACCAGCAAGAGATCATCAGTCCTGTTCAAACCGCCTCGGAGGACGAGGAGGACTTGTCCGAGTTCAAGTTCCAGAAATTCGCTGCGACCTATTTCCAGGGGAACATCACGCATCAATATTCCAGGAAACCGTTAAAGCACCCTCTGCTACCTTTGCACACGCAAGGAGACCAGCTGGCCGCGCAGGCTCTGTGGATCACTATACTTCGTTTCACTGGCGACCTACCCGAGCCTAGGTTCCACACGATGGATAGAGACACAACGTCGGTGATGTCGAAAGTAACGGCTACCCTGGGTCGTAATTTCATACGGAGCAAAGAGTTTCAGGAGGCCCAGATGATGGGCGTGGATCCAGAGGCGTTCCTCAGACAAAAACCGCGATCGATCAGGCACAAGTTGGTCTCGTTGACCTTGAAGCGAAAGAACAAATTAGGAGAGGACGTTAGGCGGAAGTTGCAGGAGGACGAATACACAGCGGACAGCTATCAGTCGTGGCTGGAAGCCAGACCCACGTCGAATCTTGAGAAACTCCACTTCATCATCGGGCACGGAATACTCCGCGCGGAACTCAGGGACGAGATTTACTGTCAGATCTGTAAACAACTGACGAACAATCCATCCAAATCATCGCACGCTCGTGGATGGATTTTGTTATCGCTTTGCGTGGGTTGCTTCGCCCCTTCTGAGAAGTTTGTCAACTATTTACGCGCATTTATCAGAGAGGGACCTCCAGGATACGCGCCATACTGTGAGGATCGATTGAAAAGAACGTTCAACAACGGGACACGTAACCAACCCCCCAGCTGGCTAGAGCTTCAGGCTACCAAGTCGAAGAAACCGATCATGTTACCCATCACGTTCATGGACGGGAACACGAAGACCCTCCTGGCTGATTCAGCGACTACTGCTAGGGAACTGTGCAATCAACTGTCTGATAAAATATCTCTTCGCGATCAATTCGGTTTCTCCCTTTACATAGCGTTGTTCGACAAAGTCTCGTCCTTGGGCAGCGGTGGAGACCATGTAATGGACGCCATTTCTCAATGCGAGCAGTATGCTAAAGAACAAGGTGCTCAGGAACGAAACGCTCCGTGGAGATTGTTCTTCAGGAAGGAGATATTCGCGCCATGGCATGAACCGACAGAAGATCAAGTCGCCACAAATTTAATATATCAGCAGGTCGTCAGGGGCGTGAAATTCGGCGAGTACCGCTGCGACAAGGAGGAAGACTTGGCGATGATCGCTGCGCAACAATATTACATAGAGTACCACACGGACATGAATGTCGACAGATTGTACACCCTCTTACCCAATTACATTCCTGATTACTGCCTGACTGGCATCGACAAAGCGATAGACAGATGGGGTCATCTGGTTCTACAAGCATATAAAAAGGTACAACAACGGTTTGCAATTAAAGATGCAATTCTTTGTATTTTTAACTTGTTCTTTGACTTGTATTTTTATTACAGAGTTACTATCTGAAGGAGAAGGTACCTGCCCTGCGCGTCAAGGAAGACATAGTGGGCTATGCCAAGTTTAAGTGGCCTTTGCTATTTTCTCGCTTCTACGAAGCGTACAGGAACTCTGGCCCGAACTTACCGAAGAACGACGTTATTATAGCTGTGAACTGGACCGGAGTGTACGTCGTGGACGATCAAGAACAAGTGCTTCTGGAATTGTCCTTTCCCGAAATCACCACCGTATCTAGTCAGAAGTATGCGTTTATTTAATTTAAACATTTTCGAATGTTCCATTTTTCCACCACATTGACGGATATCATCCTGATTTCATTTCCAGAACGAACAAAATATTCACGCAGACGTTCAATTTATCGACGGTGCGAGGAGAAGAGTTCACATTCCAAAGCCCTAACGCCGAAGACATCCGCGACCTGGTGGTATACTTTTTGGAGGGTCTGAAGAAGCGTAGCAAATACGTGATCGCTTTGCAAGATTACAAAGCGCCAGGGGAAGGTTCGTCGTTTCTCTGCTTTCAGAAAGGCGATCTCATTACGTTGGAGGACGAGAGCACAGGCGAGACCGTTCTCAATTCAGGATGGTGCATCGGCACGTGCGAGAGAACCTCAGAGAAGGGTGACTTTCCGGCCGAGACGGTTTATGTTTTGCCTTCGCTGACAAAACCACCCAACGATATATTAGTAAGGCGATCGCAACTATGAAATCATTGACCACCGCTTGTGTGTTACTTTTTACGCATGAAAAATGACGGATGAAATTTTTTTCCAGTCCCTGTTCAGCATCGAAGGAACGGAGAACGGCCGCAAGCTGTATCCGCAACAGGTGAACGGAATAGAACCACGCGATAAACCTCACACGCTTTCAGAATACGCGATCGACCACTTCCGGTAAGTGCTTGCTCTCTACTCAAGCACAATTTAGAGATAAAAAAAGAGTTACCCCTTTTCTTAAAACTTCATTTCCAATCTAGAACACCGCCAAAGAGAACCATGTCGAAAGCGTTAACTTTGACGACGGCGCGACGCGGTCACACCGACGAATTGTGGCATCATTCTAGAGATCCAATAAAGCAACCTCTCCTGAAGAAATTAATATCCAAAGAGGAGCTAGCCGAAGAAGCGTGTTTCGCTTTCAATGCCATCTTGAAGTACATGGGAGACTTGCCGACGAAAAGACCGCGAGTCGGCAACGAGTACACCGATCTAATTTTCGACGGACCTCTGAAGAATGAAATTTTAAGGGATGAAATTTATTGTCAAATCATGAAACAACTCACCGACAATAGGAACAGATTGAGCGAAGAGCGAGGCTGGGAACTGATGTGGCTCGCCACCGGGCTCTTCACCTGCAGCCAAAGTCTTTTAAAGGTATGCATAATTGCGTCTATTAGCGATTACTGCGGAAACCCATTCGTTTAAAACGGCTCGTTTACTCATTGCAGGAATTAACTCTGTTTTTGCGCACGAGGCGGCATCCCATATCTCAGGACTCTTTACAAAGACTGCAAAAAACTTTACGTAACGGCCAGCGGAAGTATCCGCCGCACCAAGTCGAAGTGGAAGCTATACAGCACAAAACAACGCAAATATTTCACAAAGTCTATTTCCCAGACGATACGGACGAAGTGTGTACTTTCAACGCAGCCATTCTTGTTCCGTTTATTTTAAAAGTGACTCACAACGATCTCTCCTGTTGTACAGGCGTTCGAAGTGGACTCATCGACGAGAGCCAAAGACTTCTGTCAAAACATCGCGCAAAGACTCAACCTGCGGTCCGCGGAAGGATTCAGCCTGTTTGTAAAGATTGCCGATAAAGTCATCTCAGTCCCGGAAGGCGACTTCTTCTTCGACTTTGTACGACATTTGACGGATTGGATCAGGAAAGCTCGTCCCTCGCGCGACGGTATGTTTTCAATGACCTTCGAATAAAATATGATAATTGCATTTGCGTATCGGCTGTATAAGATTAACGTTTCACGCAGGTGTCTCGCCCCAATTTACGTACCAAGTCTTTTTTATGAAAAAGTTGTGGACCAACACTGTGCCTGGCAAAGACAGAAACGCCGATCTCATTTTCCATTTCCATCAGGAGCTTCCTAAATTGCTAAGGGGTAAAAAACATTTTCCACTATGTCGATACATACCTCTCCATTTTTTTACTAACTGATTCATTACTCTGATCGTTGATAGGTTATCATAAATGTACTAAAGAAGAAGCATCGAGATTGGCAGCGTTGGTGTACAGGGTTCGGTTTGGCGAGAGCAAGCAAGAACTCCAAACGATTCCGTAAGTGAAGTATACCATGATAGAGAATATTATTCGAAAGAAAACGCGGGCAATAATAACCTAGAACCGATGTTCACAGGCAAATGTTAAGGGAACTCATACCAGGTGATCTAGTTAAGGTACAGAGCGCCAACGATTGGAAAAGATCGATAATAGCGGCATACAATCAGGATGCTGGTAAGATATAAGACGTATGTTAACGTTAAGTGTAATATGTATTGCAATGATGTCTAACGTAAGTACTGCTTATATAGGAATGAGCCCGGAAGACGCGAAGATAACATTCTTGAAGATCGTTTATCGGTGGCCAACGTTCGGTTCGGCGTTTTTCGAAGTCAAACAAAGCACAGAACCAAATTATCCGGAACTGTTATTAATCGCAATTAATAAGCACGGTGTAAGCCTTATACATCCGCAAACAAAGGTAAGCAGTTACTCGACTATTACGATAATCAGTATTTTCGTCTATGTTGCACGAATGTTTATGTTTCAGGATATACTAGTGACGCATCCTTTTACCAGAATCTCAAATTGGTCTTCGGGCAATACCTATTTTCACATGACAATCGGGAATTTAGTGCGAGGCTCAAAATTATTGTGCGAAACCTCCCTCGGATACAAAATGGACGACCTTCTAACGTCGTATATTTCGTTAATGCTTACTAATATGAATAAACAACGCACGATACGGATAAAGTAAACGCGATATTCGCGTACGTTTCGCGATTCGTCTTTGCAAAACAATCACGTGCAGAAATAGTTCTCCGAAACTCAAGACCTTGAAATAACACCGCAATAATTAATTTTATATAGCAAGAAACATTTGATATATAAACGCTCGCGTTATAAATCTTTTAATTTATATACATATACATATATACATATGTATGTGTATACGGTACTAACTAGAGAACGCAACCGTCGTGTGACCATTTTACATACTCATCCGTTAATTTATAATTTAATTGTTACTGTAATCAAGAAGATAAGGGGAATCGTGATTCATGTGTACACAAATAATTAGCTGAAAAAATTGTATATGATTTATTTACAAATAAGATTTTCATATAGTTTTGTAAAATATTATTTTAATATATAGGAGATATAATTAAAGAATTTCACGCTCAAACGTATTCTGTCGCTTCGAGATAAAGACAAATTTGTGTGCAACTAAAACTATTCGATCGAAAGAATCCCAAGTCAACGAACATTCTTCCGAACTTGAGCACTGAGAAATTACGTGCGAACGTACACTCGAAATTGTCTTTCCGATATAACGAGTTTACAATTATTATTCATTGAATATCCGTCCAATGATACATGTAAGGATGTAATTATTATTAATTCGCAATTTATTACTGTGAATAAAGATAATCGTGTTCTTCAGGTACTCGGTGCAAATTTTAATCGTGGGTAAATTCCCATGGAATACATATACCGACATTCCTCGTTTACAATGGATCTCTTCAGGAAGACAATTCCCAAAGCGATCCTATCTCGCTTCCTGCTGAAGATAATTATATTCGATGGTATCTTGAAAAAAGCCTGTACCGATTCTATGAAGTCGAGGAGCCAAGAAACGAACTATTTTCAGCTCATAGTGTTTGCACTCTTTCGATATCGTAAAATTTATTATAGTACACGAATACTATTTCTACTTCCGTGCAACGTTTCTTCTCTCCCTATCAAATAAAATACATTACAAGCACAAGATTCAAAACGACAACGTAAGAAAATATTATACGTATATTTTCTATGATCACAAACAATTAATAATTTTAGGCATTTTTCTATTCTCAAAGGGTTCGATTAAATATCGAAGAATACGCATTCCTTCGGTGCACCCTATTTCTTATAAAAAATCTTCGTTGCACCTCGTCTATTTAATCGTAATTATAACTAACCCCGAATCTTGAGATTTGCATATGACAGAAATCACGAAGCAAGGATTTCGTATCTTATCTTCAGTTAGAAATGCACCGATGCATACGTACTTTTTAAACAAGTACAGTTCCGCTTTTGCGAATATACCGATACCAAGAAATCGATACGTCGATAGGTAGCAAAATTAATATAAAGCGTGCACAGTACAATTTATACGTTAAAGAAGCATAACCGAAGGTTTCACCGGCGAAAATGTATAATACGAAAACTCTGGTAATAAATAACAAACGTCAAGGTGAAACCGCGATACCCGAACACCGCGCAAAATTAATTCGAGTAGCGTTCATTACTCTGACAAGATCCTAACGACTCGCTCTTCGTTTTCTCCCACGTTAAAACTAGAGTTATTTCTATGCCATACGAACAGTTTTGCGAAACTTAGACATATCTCTGAGATTACACGTAATCGTAGCACAATGAAATCATGATAATCTTGTGAGTCATGCATTGATATATACATAAAATAATATTAAGAGAAATCATAAGGTAAACTCGAGTCGAAAGTCGAAAACAATTTTCGACGCTAGGAAAAAAAGAAGAAGAAATCACGCATGTATCATTGGGTCGTTGATAAAGTTTGTTCCGGTTTTTTAAATAAATAGACGATGTGGAAATGTAAATGCTGTTAAAATGCATTTAGACGAGTTATTTGATGCAAGATTGCAGAGATTCTTCATGATGAGATTTTTATATAGTTGAACAAAATGGTGTCAATTCATAATTTTAATATAAAAACGGAACGAGCTTTGTAAACGACTAATAGATCGTTGCGTGCCGTAGATTAAGATCACCCATTCCTGATGGATATCCGTCCAAATGTTTTGCGCGAGACTCAGTTTCTTTTTAATAAACACGATGAAGATTGTTTTAATCCTCCAGCCACGGACACGCTAGTATCACTTAATATTATTTTTCTTTTACCATTCTCATATTTTACGACAATTTTAAATAATAAATACAATTTACTTGCATTCTTCAAACAGAAAAGTCTCAAGACCGTCCAGGACTGGAGGGTTAAGGGTAGATCGAAGATAGAGCTGTATAAATGTAGAAAATGTGAGTTAAGAGCACGCGAAAAAATGAGAAGAGAAAATAAAACTACGCGAGCGAATATCCGTATGCGTATATTGCACCGTTTGCCACGCTGTTTCCTGTATTGCAATCAGAATTGAAACCAAACTGGATTTCGTCGATAAAGTGACTCTTATCCTTCGGGAACGAACGGAATCGATGTCGAATGCACAACCAGTTTCAGTGATCGATATGCAATTGCACGGACCGAACCGCGAGTTTCGTTGGCTCGTCGAATACGAAAGAAAGCGTATCGCGACGAGCCTGAATCGCAAATTTGTCGTCCTGTTCCCATCCTTGTGCCACGCGATTGGCTAAATATTCACATTCGTAGAAAGCTTTTAATCCTAAGAGTGCTATAAATTATTAATTTCTCTCTGTGTAAATCTGTATCAACACTTAAAGCTAAAAACCTACGGTTGGGTTGCGGCGGAGTTGGACATTATTCGATTAATTTCGAATAAATCTTTATCTAGATAAAATGTTATTCGAAGAATTAACAAAACACTTAGTATTTGTGTACCACATGTGATCTTTGTGGCTTGTGTAGGTCTTGCCTTATTTTTGTGCTGAATGTATGCTTCGTGTGTGACATTGATTGCATGTTTGCGTGTGACGTGATTTTACTTCCGTTCATGCGGGTTTTTAAATGTTTTTATACCAAAGAAAAATTGCATACAGTACACAAATACTACACACAAGTACTTGTACTCTCTCAACTGTTGACTTCAATCAAAAGCTTACATATATATTTACCCCATAACAATTTGTTTTAATAATATACATCAACCCCGTCTGAAGTCAGCGGTCGAGGGAATAAGAATACTTCTGTGACTTGATGTAAATTATTTCTCGTTATCTAGATAAAAATGTGCTCAACTCTGGGTAGCGGTATGAACATAGGGAAACAATACACGGCACATTGTACACGGTTTCGGACTCGAATAGGTATGTTCTGCGAGAGATAGGCGACGTAGCAAAAGAACTGTTACGTCGTCTTCGTATTGTCTAAACGTCTTGCCGCGTCGTCGACCTGAAGCAGCAGGTCTTTCGTCGCGTACGTTGTCGAGTCACCGTCCCCGTTGGCTGACTCGTTATCGATAGAAATTGGAACTTCGTCGTCGTTCCGCGGATGAACGTTCGTACAGCGGACAGCGTTCGTCTCGCTGCGCCGTAAACTTTGGTGATGCACGGTGTAATTGTCTAGGAAACATCAGAGACCCGGCTGTGGCGGTTGATGGGTGTTCCAGGGTACGTCTGCGATCGCGGGTGGCATACTGGCTTGATTGTGCATGGCTCGAGGAGCTCTCATGATCTCGTCGGCAGGTGGACAATGAGGCCGTGGTCCAGGCTCTGGGGTGTACGTAAACGTTAACCCAGTGGCATAGATGATGCCGTCGTTGCGGACCAGCGAGACGGGCACCTGAGTCGGTTGCCTGACCCAGAGCCACTCGCCTCTGAACTGTGATATATCGGGGACCACGCAGAGCATGCTCTCCTGGCATCTGTACATGGTTTCAGCCTCCACATCGCCAAACCACACCTGAAGATTTGGCGTGAAATTGTCGCCCGTGAGCTCTAGCATCGCTACATCGCCTCCACCGTTCAAGTGCAAACTATGAACAAGTGGTACCGGAGTTACAGGTGACCTGACCGGCCCCATGCCCTCGAAGAACTGATACTCCGCTTTGTCTGTACTGATGATCGTCCAGCAAGCGCCGTCGTTTATCATTTCTTTGTTCGCCTCTTTCGGGCATGGAGTGGCCTGGAATTGTATTATGCGTTCTTGAGACAAACACAAATACATGTGATCCGTGTCCTTCATGTAAAAGGCGCATTTGTGTAGCTGTGAAACAGGATCGTCAGCCTCCAAACTGGCCATCTGTTTGTCCACCTTCCGAATTACTAACCGCGGTAGCGCCATTCCTGTTACGGAACATACTAACTTTACTGTACTGCCATAGTGCACGTAACCGTCCCTCACTTGAAACTCCTCCGACTCGCTCTCGTTGTCGTCCAGTAAGTGTATCGTAAACGCACCCCATTGCGTCGAACTTGCGTGGAAGTTACCGTTTTCCACGTGAAGATAACGCGTACTCACCGTTTGAGATCGCAACCGATTGAACAGTGCCACTTTCGTCCCGCTTGCTATACACAAATCAGCGTTCTTCAACGACTGTTTCTTCTTCGAGGGCTTCGAGATCACCTTGATCCTTTTACTGTGAAATACGCCGATATCGTGACCACTACCATAAAACATTTTCACCGAGAGCATAAAGTGTTTCCTCTTGTCTGAATCGGAAATGTATAGCGTCTTCGCCGCGCAATACTGTTTCCCATTGTTCAGGTCCAATTGTTGCATGTCCTGGTCAGAGTTACCGATACCGATGAAGGCGCAGAGCTGCGCCGATTGTTCGCTCTCTCCTTCGCGAAGCATCTGCTCCTGCCGCATCCTCCAACCGTCGCCAAACAAATAGATACACGGTGGAGGACAGAAGAACCGTTTCTCGTTACCGTACGACTTTTGCGCGACTTTAGCATGAAGAATCACGATAACCATGTCGCTTCTATCGCGCAAGTAACGCTCCATTGCCTCGCGTGTCAACCTTTGATCTTGGTGATCTGGTCTGTAGACGCTAGATCCGAACCTTGGATATACCGACATGACCGAAGTTGGCGAAGGAGGAGATTGCATTCCATGCGCCATCGTAGGC
This sequence comes from Hylaeus volcanicus, assembly GCF_026283585.1. Taxonomy (NCBI): domain Eukaryota; kingdom Metazoa; phylum Arthropoda; class Insecta; order Hymenoptera; family Colletidae; genus Hylaeus; species Hylaeus volcanicus. The sequence goes on from NC_071982.1 coordinate 18,329,230, forward strand.
AACCCAAACTGGTGTGGCATATTTAATCTTCCGCTTTTATTCGCTCTACGGTACCACGGAATAGCTAGGTAGGCTGCGTACTATCCTTGTCATCCGTGCATGTCATAATTGCCTCTGTCGCTTCATCTGAAAGAAGTTCAGTCATGGACAATTATACCATGATGCATTTCCTTCTACTACGTTGCTGTAGCATGACTAAAGTTTCATGACAAATGTATTTCTTTCATTTAGTAATTTATTACTTATAAAAGAAATATTATTTACAGAAGGAAAGCTGAAGTGGAATATGGTTAGAGACAAGACACTATTGTTAAGCCAGAAGTACAAGTCGTTAAACCAAATCAAGATGAAAGATGGAAGGAAAACCCTGAATTTGTTCTAGAAAGTCAAGTGTATGTTAAAGAATAAGTCGTAACATTGTGTAGTATAATGTGAAACAGTACTATGTTATTATTTACAGGCATCTGAATGCATACAGGTACATAGGAGTCTTTACTTGCTCAAAGCTTTAGCGTGGGAAAGATTTTTGTTTTTCATGATACAAGATGTAATTAACTTAAGGCATCTTTCTTTAAACGAGCTACGAAGAATTACTAGTCTTAGTACAGGAAAGAGGAAATGTGCATATGCACTGTGGGAACTAAGCTGAGCTCATTTTTCCTGCATGAATTAAATCACCCTCGTTCATTGTGTCTATACAACCGTGCCTATGTATTTGTAAGTATGCAAGTATTCTTTTACTAATTTTATACTATTTTGTATACTTTTTTCAACTGACTTTAATTTCTGATTAGAGCAACTTTGTTGCAATTAGGCATAAAAAGAGATCTCACTCAAAAATCTTTAATAATTCTGTATGTATTTGAAAATGATAGTTATATATGAGAATGATATTTCACAAAAAGAGAAAAACTCATATTTCCTGGCAACGCACGTAATGCCAATTGCCTGAGAACAGTCACATATATATGCTTGTAACTTTTAATTAAATGCACTAAGAATAGACAGGCAAATATGTTATTCCAAGTAAAGCCACTGAAGCAAACTCGATACGTTAGAATTGCTGGTTCACAAAAACTTAGCATGTAAATAAGAAATAAATTTAAATTTCACAACATCTACATGATTATAATTACGTACAGTACTCGATACTAATTACTTTTTCACGTAAAAATAACAAAATTGAAAGAAAAAGATTATGTATGCTAAAAGTGAGGTATTTAAACCATTTGTATAAGCAATATGATAACAGAAATTAAAGATTATATCGGTTTTTCGTATAATTTCCAGTATAAGAAATGATCCAAGAATATTATACGAGTAGAAGACTGAGTAGATCTCTTTCTTAATGAATTATCAAAATACTAACAATCGTTTATTTACCTTTTCGGCACAGGAAAGGTTAAACCGAACAAAAACAGGTTACGTTCTTGACACTCACCTCATTTTCAGTAACAGCTGAAATCCAAACATAAATCCCAATGCATTTTCTAAATTATCGTTTAATCACAACTATCATGCTGCCCGTCGATCCTTCACCATTCGCAAATCCTTTTGCGTCCTCGTCGCTTATTCTCCCTAATCCATTCAAAAAACACCTGTTCACTTTCCGAATTTTCCGAACAGTCTTGCCAACCCTTACAAACTGATCTCGCCGCGCGCGGCACTTTAAATCCAAGGTACGAGTATTACGTTTCGAAGCACTGCCCTAAAACTTTGTATAATTGCGATTGAAAACAGGACACGTTACTTTTATATTTCAAAATTGTAATTTCGTTAGCGTTGGCTTAACTACACGGCTACTTGTTTCGTTAAGCCAACGAAAATATATACAACCTTCCTCGACGATATTCGCCGAGTAACTAAGTTCGAAACGACAACGTAGAGTTATTACTACCGCGTAAGTGGCTGTAGCAGGGACGTACCTACAGAAGGTAGCAAGGCCTTGAGTTTGAAATGGATTTCTCGATTCGTTTGCATTTTGAAAATCGTTCTTTTCTAACACGAAGTATAGGAACAAAACAAAGGTTTACGTTTAAGCTTCTGAACTAGAATGAAAATACATAAAAATGAAGATTGAATGCTCAACTATGTTTTCCTCGACCTGACTGTGTGAAATTTCTCGTGAAATTACAATTGATATATATGGGAAAGAAAGGAATTATACAACTCCAAATTTATCTAGGAAGTTTCAGTAATGGTGTCTATTTGTTCAAATCTTTAATTCAAGTATATGGGTAGCTGCTAAGGGGTTTAGACACTTTGTTACGTTGCTGAGCTGCAGATTCTATTGTTTTACTGTTGTACAATGGCCTGGCCGACCCAAGCGCCTCCAGTTTCCCCTCTTGTTCCCCACCTGACGTGAGCTACTCCCCTCTGCCCCGTAGGTGCCGTGGAATTGCTGCCGCAAAAGGATGTTGGGGTTACCCTGGGGGGCGTGGGAAAAACCTGCTGTGGGAAAGAGTGGGTGGCCTCTACCTCACTTCACTTCTCTGATGATGACGATACGATATATACATCACAGCTATGAGTGTGTATACGTTCATGAAGTACACGAGAAAACACACTTGCGTTTACGTATTACGTTACGTATATGTATACGGGATACACAAATGACCAAGAGGCTGATACTGCGTAATATAGGACGAGTGCGTGTGGATAAGCAACTAGCGTTCTATGCACTTTTTATTCCACACCAACAAAAATTCTTTCGTTTAACAGTAGTAAATTTTATTTTTAGAAACTCATAGTATACTCTTTCATCAAATTATCTCATTTTATTATAAAAACTTGAAGCTATACTTTATTTTAATAAAGAAATTATACATCGTTCTTGCTACAATTGTAGACAATTAATTGTCAGAGTTGAATGCAATTTTTATTCTCTGTAATATTGTTATAGCTTTTTTCTATGCACAGAGTATGTAATTTATGTCAGCAAATTAAATGTGTACTCAAGTAAAGTATTATTTGAAAAAATGATGTCATGCGTCAAGGAATAATATACATATACATATGTATTCCAGATACGAGAGTACTGCAAATTCAATCTAGTAAAGTGACTTGTCTGTATTGCATAATTATCAATGTATTTTATTCAACAATGTTCTTTTCTTTAACCGCTACAATACGTACCGACAGAGTTACATATCATCTTGAAAAATGTACGAATGCAAATGTGAGAGCGCGCTTAGCGTGTGCAAGCGTATCGTTTCTGCTGTAATCAGCTGACCGGCACAGTACGATGTTGATACGTGCAAGAGTTTGCAGGTCGATGTTAGTACGCGTTAATGTGCTATAAAATAATCAATCTAATGGCTCGTAACATTCGTATGAACAGAGTATGTGTTACTGAAACTATTTCTATAAGCATTACATATTTTGCAAACTAGTTTTCCTACTTAAGTATTTTTACTTGTCATTTAGGTTATGGACAATCGAAAGGAAATATTGTGTTCAATACACAATTGTCTTAAACTATGAAGGCGAATAAGAAGGTTTCTTAAACTTACATAATGGGTGTTCAAGGGCTTTGGCGTTTACTTGATGCAACAGGGAAGCAAGTACCTTTGGAAACACTCGAAGGAAAAATCTTAGCAGTAGATGTATCCATTTGGATACATCAAGTATTACAAGGATATCAAGATCGCTTTGGCAACTCCAAACCAAATGCACATCTTATTGGATTATTCAACAGAATATGCAAGCTTTTGTATTACAAGATCAAACCAGTTTTTGTTTTTGATGGAGGTGTACCAATGCTTAAGAAAGATACAATTGTAAGTATGCATTTTAAAAAGGTATTTAATAGTTTAGAGATTCGTATTGTAGATTTCTCAGGAGATAGGATATATGAAAATAGTGTTTCCTTGTAATACAGTCGATGAATTCTATTTGATTTAACTTTCTAAATAGCAACTATCGTATGTTTTAAATAGTACCAAGTACATTGTATATGTATGCATTAAAGAAACTGTACTTTTATCTCGACTATAACATTGTCTGCACATAATTAGTCTGCTGTGGGAACCAGGTAGTGAGAAAAGAGGCTCTTATTCTTTTGTATTCACAGGCCTTGCGTAGGAACATGAAATCTATGGCCAAGAATAAAGCCCAACAGATGAGGACAGAATTAATAAATAACTTGATAAAGCACTCTGCTGTAAGAACAGTTCTTAATACAGAGGAAGAAAATGTTGGAAAGATCTCTTCTGAAATAGTTACAAATGTGCAAACTAAACAAACTGCAGATGATATGTTTAAATTACCAGATTTGCCAAGCACAAGCAAAGTAGAGTCAGACCATAGCGACGACTATGATTCTGATTCATCTGTTAATTTGAGTCCACGAAAGCAAACAAAGTGGATTGGAAACATTCACAATGTAGATGTAACTAGTGCTGATTTCAAAGCCTTACCAGCTGATGTTCGCTATGATATTCTCACTGACCTGAAGGAAACAAGAAAGCAAAATTCGTGGGGCCGTTTGCATGAGATGCCCGAAGTATGTACTTATTTTTAAATTTACGTATATGTTAACTTATTTTATTTATCTAAAACATGTTTATATTCAGGAGACCCATGAATTTTCTGGTTTCCAAATGAAACGTTTATTAAAACGTAGATTAGTCCAGCAGAATTTGGAAACTGCAGAAAAAGAAATGGGAGGAAAAACACTCACGTTAGATGAATTAGATAAATTATTGACTGAACAGGGTGTAAATACCAGTGGCTACAATTGCACTTACCGCGTTGCAGCCGACAATTCAACTAGACTACTTTACATCAGTGGTAAGTTATAATTTTACTAAATTTTTATTGAAGCTGAAAGCCTTTTTGCATTTATAAACTTTATGTTGCAGATAAAAATGCGTATATTAAAAGCACCAGCAATAATGATAATTCACAAAGCGAAAATACTAAGAATAATGTAGATAAAGTAGAAGAACCTGTACCTGGATCTAGTAAAGCTGTACCGATTTGCGAGGATATAAATGAATATGAATTCGACAATGAGTGGGATAGCGATATTGAAATAACAGCTACAAATAATTCGAAGTTAACTGTGGAAGAAATGAGTAGCGACGCTGAATCGGATGTAGAATTGAACGAGTCACGACGTCTTACTAAAAAGTATTTGGGAAAAAATGTTGTCAATCCCGCGTTAACATATATGCTGGAGTATAGCGGATTAACGGAGAAACAAATCCTTACGCTTCTCGAACAAAATAAAAAAAAGGAAGGTTACGAAGGTACTCAAAATGCTTCGAAAGAATCTCAACAAACCGAATTTGCGAATCTGGATTTCACAGAATCTACGCAATCATTTAATACGCTACAGACTGAATTATCTGAATCAAATACAGAATCGAATATCAGATCACAGACTGAATTATCTGAATCAAATACTGAATTGGATTCCAATGCATCTTCTTTCAAAGCTTCGAATGCTTCAAATACTGAGCAAATTAAATCAATAGACACAGCGATAATTAGTTCAACAGATTCAGATTCTGATGATTTTGTAGAAATACAAGACGTATTGATACCGGATGTAGACACTGATGGTAATAATAGTGCTTCGAAAGAAGGTATTCAAATAACATTTCGATCTGATCAGAAAATAGAAGATGATATATTTGCCGATGTGTTTGAAACTCCGAATAGCAAATCAGATGCAGAAATAAAGTCTCAAAACTCATCGTTGACCAGTGAAATTTCCGAGAAATTAGTTGAAAGCTTTTCTGAGAGTCGAGAGACATCGGAAGATAAAGTTATCCCACAGAAAGCAATTGTAGAATCAACAGAAGACAAAATTAAAGATCAGCAATTACCCGATTCAATAAAAATGGACGATACTGAAAAGCAGCCCGTTGAAAATGACGAAAATAGGGATACACAGTTACAAACAGATCAAACGAAATTAACAAACAAGGAAAATATAACTAATCATGAAACTAATAATGCAGAGATTACAAGTATACAAAACAGTACGATTGTAGATGTACCGTCTGACGATTCGAGAAGAATAAGTCCTCTACCCGTGAATGAAGATGAACTATTATCTTTAAAAACACGATTAGAGGCTGAGCAATCGGAGCTAGCGGCAAATATTGGCAAGTTTGACAGGCAGGGTATCAATATTTCTAATCAAATACGTATCGAATCTCAAGAACTATTACGATTATTTGGTATACCATATATTGTGGCGCCTATGGAAGCAGAAGCGCAATGTGCATACTTGGAACAAATTCATTTGACCGATGGTACAATTACAGACGATTCGGACATATGGCTTTTCGGAGGACAATGTGTTTACAAAAATTTTTTCGATAACGACAAGAAAGTCCTCCAATATTGTTCCAACGACATACATCATCATTTCAAATTAACTAGAAGCGAAATGATACGACTGGCTCTTTTAGTCGGCAGCGATTATACTACAGGTTTACCCGGTATTGGACCTGTTACAGCTTTAGAGATACTAGCAGCTTTTCCTTCGGAAGGAGATGATGTATTGCGAGGCTTGACAACGTTTTGTTCATGGATCAAGAGTGGTAGAGCCGTGGGACCTGGAAAAGCTGCTCTACGAAATAAGTTACAGAATGTACAAATTCATAAAGGATTTCCAAGTCAAGCCGTCGTACAAGCGTATCTTTTTCCCGAGGTGGACGAATCGAAAGAATGTTTCACTTGGGGTAAACTCAACACGCTTCTTTTGTCAGATTACACAAGACAAAAATTCGGTTGGACCAAAGAAAAATTCGATAAAATTATAACACCTATATTGAATAGAATGGAAGAAAAGCAAAGTCAGAAAACGATAAATGCATATTTTAAAGTGCACACTGTTCCGAAATCCATCGAAGTGAACATGAGTAAACGAGTTCAAAAAGCTGTGCAAAAATTAAGCAACCCGAATGCGGAAGAAGCACCCGAAAGTATGTTAAGTAAATTACAACAAATGAAGAGAACGAAATCGAAACCTCAGAACGAAAATCGGAAGAAGAAAACAAAATTGACGGACAAAGAAGATGCGGTCGAAGCTGCTAAGCCAAATACTCTGAACGTTCCTGCCACTAGCGATAAATATGTCGAGGAATACATACCGCAAAGAGAAAAAGATAGAGAGGCTGCCTTGAAGAAAAGATTAAACGCGATCGAAGTGCTTAGAAAATCGAAACAAGGATTATACAAAACGAAGAAAGTGAAGCGTTGCGTTAGGAAAGTGAAGAAGGAAGCTGGTCTTTCGGAAAGTGATAGCAGCAGTTCGTAAAGGAATTTAATAAAAGATAACGAACGGACATGAAGTGTAGCTACGAAGTATTGCGAGATATATTAGCGAATACGCGATCATTTAGAGCGGTAATATTAAGCACATACAAAGTATTATCCGTACCGAGAGGGAAGTGTTTTAAATAAATTATTTTTCTATAAATACAGTTGTCTTGCTTTATTGGAAAATATTTAATAAAACATTAAGTACAAGTGATACTTGCACTAGTAATTCTACGGTAGGAATAGCGGGCGAACTTAATGGTACGCTTAAAGTAGTATATAAATATTACGTATATCTTTTAAAAATACTGTTGTTGTAAATAGAACGGTAAATTTTTATTTGCAAACTCGTATGGAAATCGAAGCACGATGTCATCGTCTTTCAGGAAACGTTCTAAAATCGACCCAAAGCTAGCTTCGTTGTCGTTTTGTACATTAGTCTCAGTTTTATTGTTAAAATAATACCTATATGGCTATCTGTCTATATTAATAATACTTTGGCGTGAAATTGCTTTGTCAGACACGTAATGGTAACTATGTAATTTGTACCGGTACTTTATTGAGTTATATTTCGCGTACTCCGGATTTAGGCGCGGCAACATTCGCATCACCTGCTCTGATTCGTTTTAAATACCCGTTTTGCCTCACGGAGTTGAACCTAGCAACTCATAAACCAGCGGTTCTTCCTTCCCTGCGGAAATCCGAGGTGGCGAATATCTTTCCAGTCTCGTTGGTCACAGCTGTTATGGCACTTCCAATTCCCGAGAATTGTGTAACGTTGTGACCAATCCTCAATAAATACTTCAGTATACTCGGAGAAAATTCCTTCTCGTTTTGCACGTACATAGGCATTAGCTGCAATTAAGAATAGTTATATTTATTTGTACAAACACGATTATTAATATGCCGACTCACCTGATGATGAATTCTACGCATTTCGATTGCTTGTTTTATACTGTATCCTGACCAAAGGTTGAACGCCATACCGATTGCGACTCCTGTCGTTATTTTGCTCCCACCCGCGGCTCCGATTATCATACGGACATTTCTCTTTTCGTCTAGCTATATAAACAAAACAGAAAGTCTAATTGGCCTCCCGTATACGGGTCGATGCGTTTTACACGTGGAATTTCGTTCGACCAGTATACTGATATTGACGAAGTTACGCAACAGCAACGATACTCGTATGGTCTCGCATTATTTCACGCGACTGTTCGAACAATTACGTACATTTTATCAGTCACGTGTTCTTTCACGTAAATACGATAATCGAGTTATTCAATTTATGCTAAATGTATACATTTAATTGTTGTAAAGTACTGTTTCGCTTTACGAAATGTACATGTGTTCATTCTTTCTTTTTTTTTTTTACTGTTGAAGCTGATGCACAGCTACTCACAACAATCGTTGGACTCATGGAACTCAGAGGTCTTTTTCCAGGACGAATAAAATTGGCTGGCGATGGAGGTAGATCGAATCCGTTGTTAATATTAGGAGAGCTAAAATCATCCATCTCGTCGTTGAATATAATCCCTGTTGATCTGGAACGCTTCATCGCGCCGAAACTGTTTAACAAAGAAAGACAAAGGAACAGTAGAAGATACCGATCTTTTGCGATTGCGTCCAGTAAAATCCACTGGCTTACACTTGATTTATGGTCGCCGTCACTGATACAGCCGATCCATCAGGAGCCAGCACAGAGACGTGGGACGTCCCCGAATCGTCCGGTGCGTGTACAACAGCCCCGTAATGTTCAGGATCATTGTCCGTTTCGTTATCTTTGATTCTCTTTCGGATTATGTTGGCATAGTCGATAGACGTCAAGTTGGCGACCAATTTATCTGGACACACGTTATTATTTCCGAGACGTTACGCTCGAATTGATTGTTACAGATTTGTTTCATGGTAAATTGGAAGTACTTGAACGTTGACAATTTTCCTCTTGTATAGCGACAATTCATCATCACCGAACTGGACGCGTTACAGGCGTAAACGTTTTTCAGAGAAAACAGGATTACGTAAACAGAATCAACGAGAAGAACGCGAATCGCTTGAGTATTATATTGAGCGCTAAAGACAATGTTGATTATTTTCGAGTGGTAGCGATCTTTTATCAGGAATATCGTGTTACGGTTGAATGATGTGCTAATTTTTGAATAATAAAGTGGTTATAAGCGTACACATTTTTATCTAACTTTGTCGTTGTCAAGTTTCCAAACCATGATAATTGATCGTTGTATCGCGTTGACATTTTTGTATTTACTCATTGCGTTCGATTATCGTGGATGACTAGACAATAATATAAATTGTCGACTCACTGATATTGCCATCCGGGTCGAAATCGGGATCAGCCAATTCGGTTCTCTTGGCGTAAGCCCATTTAAACGTTTCGACGAAACGCTGCCACATGATGCCCTCGTCTTTGTAAGGTACCAATCCGTTGAGGATATTCATAATGAAGACCAGGATCGCCCCCGAACCTGGTGGCGGTGCTGTGTACAGCGTCAAATCCCTCAGCTTCGATTCGATCGGTTTCCTCCATTTTGCCCTGTAAGAAATTTCACGTAATTTTGTTTAAAGCCAAGCACTCGAACGATACTCTACCACCAGTTGAATGTTTTCAGTAGCACGCAGAGGCATCGCTCTTTAATCTGTACGTTATTTAATAAAAATCGTAATCTTAAGAATGTCGCTACGATTTCGATTAAGGAGTAAAGTTGTAACACTGTTATCTCGTGGAAATTGATAAAGAAACGTGAATAAAACTTTGATACGTTTATTATAAATTGCAAGTTGCAACAGAAGTTATTCTGTTTAATCGTCATTTCAATTAGAAAATGGCAGATGTGGTATATCACTTGTCAAGGCCTTGATCAAACCTGTAATTTTGTAGGTCTTTCTTAGTGATGATACCCTTGACCGCTTGGATATCGGCGACCAGATCGTCGCCCATACTGCCGTTGTAAAATATGGTTGGTCCTTGTTCAGCAATCAATTTCAACGTTTCGGCTAATTTAGGTCGTTTTATCCTGTCACCTGCCTGTAACAGATATTCAACCAACGCTAGAAACGAAGTCTTTTTTTGTCCTGTTCGAAGTTAGTGACATTGTCAAGTTAATCTTATCTTAAAATTAATTTACGATTTTCAAATTTGTTCTCGAAGAATGCTTTATGTTATCTTGCAGCAATTTGGCTTCCTACTCCCCTCAACGCTGATCTCTGTTCACCACGAAGAAACAGCGGAACGAGTATCATTGTCAACTGAAAAGAATGCCTCCGAAGAGCACACTCGGTTTAATTGAGACTGTATTACTAGAGATGCACGGAAGGCTTCCCCAATTGATGATGCGCAATTTACCAATCGGAGATCTCGTTCGAAGCTTTTGATCCGTCTTATACAAGGAAGTTTTTGTATATTATTTCTAAATGTAGGAGGACATCCAGAACAAGCACAGAAAGTAGCAAGAACTATCCACTCATGGATGTCCTCTGGAAAAGAAAAGATCAAAGAACTCAGATCGCCAGCGTCTCTAGCTGTTAAGAGGTATTTTTCTGCGCCGTGAATAACGCGAAGAATGTTCACCTTCCACGTGGAATTGGTGGCTGGGTTGATGAGTATCTCCGCCAGCGAGCTCTCCGCCTTTATCCGCGATTCTCTGGTGCTCAAATAAGCGGACAGGTAATTGTTCACGAGCGATCCAGTCTTGCAGAGAGCGATACTTGGCTGGAACAAGTCGTACCATGGTATCTTCCCGTATTTCTTATGCGCCTCCCAATAGCCGTAGAGTTCGCCAGGCACCGCGATCGCCAAGCCACCTTAACCATCGTTTACGTGTTAATAATGTCAAGTGCATCACACCTATTGCACGTAATACGCGTCTACTGATAATAATGGCAAGGACGACAACCTACCGTACATTGATAACTTAGGGTCGCCTTGAAACATGTTCTCGTGCGCCGCGGCAGGGGCAGTCTCACGGGCGTCCAGATAATCGGCAGTCTTGGTGCGTGCGTCCCAAATCGTCATCAAGAATCCGCCGCCCAATCCCGTGCTGCGAATCGATCAAGAATTATTTGAAAAGTTTCACGTGATTTGGATGCATCTATTTATGGACACAGATATCCAAACGAGGAGGGTTTATATAAGAAGAAAAAAAAAGAAAGTTGGTAACTATAAAGGAATGCGGCTAATAAAAAGATAATACATTGGAATTTGGCGTATAAAGTATGTTGATCACCTCCTCGCCGATATCGTGTAATAAACGAGGCTTTTATACGATAATCCGGGGAGCAATAATCTAGATTCCATTGTGTTAAACGGATAGTAATCGATATAAATATAACTACAGTAACATTGTCAGTATTGACAAGATGGAATGGTATGAAGCAGTATTTAATTGTTTACCTGTGCAAAGATGCAACCCCTTCGCACAGAAGCGCGGCTATCGCTGCGTCCACGGCTGAGCCATCTTTTTTGAGTATATCCGCGCCGATTTGCGCGCATTCTGGTCCATTCGCCGATACTGCACCCTTTGATAGATAATAAATAGAATTATTACTATTCTTCCTCGAGCTTTCGCTATCAAGGAACATTAATCAACTGTTTCACGATTATAATTAATTTGGTTAAAATTAATTCCAATTAAAGATAAGATATGTAGTACTCTTGTTGTACTTTAAATTACACGTTGATAAACACCTTCTTAAGTATGGTTTATCTACGTGTAACATTTAATTAATGTTCCGTGTAAATGAATCTTGAATAAAAATCAACAGATATCTCCTGACCACTATATAATTAGGAAAGCAATTATCGAGCTCGAGTAATCGCGTTTTTAACAATTATCTATGTGATATTTTACCTTAGCGTACACGCCGGAGTAGAGGTCGTTGACATTTTCTGAGTTTTTAGCGGGGACAACAATTACTATAGCGATGATCACACCTAAAATTATAACGATGCTCACCCCAGCAATTACAATCCTCTTCTTGCTTACGCTGCATAAGGGAGAGAGCGTATTCAGTTACTTTTCATAATCGATTAAACGCAAGATCTTTCTTTTAATCGTTTCGTTACTTTTGACGGTTCCATCGGAGCGTCTGAAGAAACCGATCGTGTTTGTTTGTAAAATGATATCGTTGGATGATAGACGCGTAATAACTTCACGTGTATTTACAATAGTGCTAATCGATTTTTACGTTTTCGCGTGCGATATGAATATCTATGCGAAGCAACTTTTAACGAGCAGTTGTATTTTATGCTTTAGGCGACGACTGGTTTTGAGGTACATTCCGTTTATCTTTATTGTGGCCAGAGCCAATAATTTCTTGCAACGATCGAGCGCAATCGTTTTTCTAGAAAATGCTATTTCTATTTTAAGCGTTACATTATTCTTAGCTGTCGTTAGCGCAAGAGAGTGGAATCGAAGTAATTTTAAATCCCTTTAAATCCCTTTAAGATAAGCGCTCAATAAATATATAAAGTTAATTTCCGAGAAACCGAACAAGAAAAATCAATCTCCGAATAGTTTTTATCGAGAACACGGGAATGATTTCAAACTTGACCGTAGATTTTTATCGTAAATTGTATCGTGTGCCAAATAATTCGAATTGTGTATCTATCTACGAACGATGTTTAACTACGTTAAATTCCTTTTATGACAATTATTTCATCACACGTTAACTAGAGCCTATTACTTCACGCGTACGCGATGATAACGATGCGTCTTCGATAATAATCGAGAAGCTGGAATCACCGCGCTACATTGTACGCATGTATATCCAGGATCTTGTTATCACACTTTAGAGATCTAATGACATCCTATTAAAACACGAATACTCGTTTAGCGTTTTCTCCACTGAAAATCGAGCATGCGAGAGTTGCGTGCAAAGAACAAGTCTTGTAGATAACAAATCAGTCTCGAGCGAGAGATTTTCATTTTTATGTAATAGCTGTCGATTAACTGAAATCAAGATTATGCAGTCACACTGCAATCCTCTCGAGAGAACAACACTTTAAGGAATACAATGAAAAGATCTATGTAACACAGGTGATGCACGATTAGAACGTCTTTGCGTCTTGTCACACCTTTGTAAGAATCGTTTAGTTACGAGAGCGGATGCAACTATACACTTGAAATTAATCTCCATTGACCAGGAACGCGATTGGTTGAAAATTAACAATAATGAGCCAGAATGATAAGTGATATGTATAAAGTGCGAGAATCTTTACGAACCCGATCATGTTGCGCGAGCCGCGGCACAGGAGAACGCTCAGCCTTGACTAAACGTTTCACCAAGCCGATCGTTGCCTCTTATACCAGTTGCAATACAGATTCCACCTATTCATCCCCACCACTGTCCTATATTTGATAATACTAAATACTCCCGACTTTTTTACATTTTTTGCAAGTTGTCGTTACGTCGCCGTCCTCGAACCACCCGCTATTCCAAACAAACCAATCGCTTTTTGTCTTTATTCGCGTTGTCCTTAAAGATCTGGTATAATTTCTCTATTCAAGCATTTGTAAAAATCTTTGAAGGCATCAAATTTTCCATCGTGATAATCGAATCATCCTGTATCGATGAAAAAATTTAATTTTTAATGGATGATTTGCAGCAAGTTTGAGGGGCTCTCGCGGAAAGTCCATTCACGCGTTGGAAATTTAGCAATTAATATGTACTTCCCGGTGATAAGAAACTGTCAACTATTATAATAAAAAATGTGCTCCTATTTGCCAAGGAAATATACTATTTTACTGCGAGTGACTAATAGTATTCCAGTGTTGTGTTTTTCTTTTGTAATACATATATCTCTTAGTATCTTTCCTTCGTTTAATCTAACTTGTATCATTCTTCATTAACATACAGTCATACACACCTTTCCCTTACGTATTTTATACTTGCGTATCCTACACTACCTTGCCTAATAATAATTTATATATTCTAATTATATGTACATAATTATACGAAATACTTCAAAAACTTTGTAGTTTGTGCATGTTTGTATATCGCATCATTTTTGTTCAAAGTTCATCTCTGAATGTATATGTTAACAGTTATATTATCAATAAAGCTTGCATTCTGGTAATCGTGAAATACTTTTTCCTTTTTTTAACACCTGAATCACATACAGTATATTATTTATTTGCGAGAGAATTAATTATTAAAATGCTGTAGTTTGAATATTCCCGCGCATTCCTTTCATAGGTTATGTTTTCTCTTTCATGTTATTAGCCACCTGGCGGTGAATTACCTGAACTAACATTAGGAGTTTGGTCAGCGCCTCTATCGGGAAAACGCTCAAGTTTGTCCTCGATTAGTTCTTGATTTTACTGTTAGATGGCGCCATTTGTTCTAATGATTTACCGACTGGAGTTAAACGAACAAATGGCGCCATCTAATAGTAAAATCAGGAACTAATCGAGGACAAACTTGAGCATTTTCCCGATAGAGGCGCTGACCAAACTCCTAATGTTAGTTCAGGTAAGTCACCGCCAGGTGGCTAATAACATGAAAGAAAAAACATAACCTATAAAAGGAATGCGCGGGAATATTCAAACTATAACATTTTAATAATTAATTTTATCGCATATAATCGATATATTGCATATTGTAATTATGCTTATAATAATTTTAAACAGATGCAGGATTGTTGATGCTATCTGTGATAAGTAAACTAATTGAGTTACATGTTTCCAGGGATGATTTATGTCGTTTATATCTATGACCGTTAACAGTAAACATTCTTTCAAACGGTTATAGTAAACAGAATAATTTCAACGATTAAAGCATTTAATTATAATTTACGTTGATTCCTTAAAAGAATTTATAATCAAAGTCTGTTGCCAATTATGAAGAAATTCTGATACCATTCAATACCATGACAAATAATGCGGTAGGAGTATGCGCGAAAGTTGATCACTCTGTGCGTACGCAAGTTAAACATGTTTGTTTATAGTTGATATTTGTCCCGATAACATTAAACATGATGGATTACGAATTTAAAATGAAAACTCAGAAAGATCGAACGAAGGTTGAAGATCTTTTCGAGTTCGAAGGGTGTAAAGTTGGAAGAGGGACCTATGGACACGTCTATAAAGCTCGTAGGAAGGAAGGGTTAGTGTTTCTAACCTACGCAGGGATCGCGTAGCTTTTCTCTTTTAATGTCTTCTTTCACCGAAGAAATGGTCGCAAACTACGTTTCATCGTTGGACAATTGTAGATTCTACTGGAATTTTTGCCCAAAATGTTTTACTGAAATGTTTTTATAGTTTCAAACTCTCTTCACATTGTTGCTACTTGTGTTGTAATTGCCATTTGTCTGTAAAAAATAGTAGTAACTCATTGTATCCTATTATGGACGTAACATAGTATCAACTATTGTATTCAGTGTAGTGTATATTAAATAGTATAATTTATTGATGAATGAAGTTTTTCTATTTCACTGTTTTCAAATTTTAATAGTGTACCAGATAGTGAATTAAAATCTAGGCCAGATACTAAGGATTTTGGCCTGAAACAAATTGAAGGTACAGGTCTTTCAATGTCTGCGTGTCGTGAAATTGCAGTAAGTATATATTTATCTTCTTTAATGCAGAAATTATGCATATGTTTTGATTGATTCTGTTTTGCAGTTACTTAGGGAACTAAAACATGTTAATGTGATTACTTTAATTAGAGTTTTCTTGTCTCATAATGATCGCAAAGTATGGTTATTGTTTGATTTTGCGGAACACGACTTATGGGTATGTTTATATTGATCAGATTGATCTTCTAGGTATGTCATTTATTCTTGTAGGTTATATAGAAGAATATTAATAATTCTGTTTTTTTATATAGCACATAATAAAATTTCATAGAGCAGCAAAAGCTAATAAAAAACCTGTTATGGTGCCAAAGGGTATGGTAAAGTCCTTATTGTATCAGATTCTTGATGGTATTCATTATCTACATTCCAACTGGGTGCTTCATAGGGATTTGGTAATTATTATTTCATACAGGTATCGTACACGTTAGTCGTATACAATTAACAAAAATGTTTGTCATATTTTAGAAACCAGCAAACATTTTAGTAATGGGAGAAGGAAATGAGAGAGGTCGTGTAAAAATTGCAGATATGGGTTTTGCTAGATTATTTAATGCTCCTTTGAAGCCTCTTGCAGATTTAGATCCAGTTGTAGTAACCTTTTGGTATAGAGCACCGGAGTTACTTTTAGGTGCTAGACATTACACAAAAGCTATAGGTATAAAACTATAATTATAAAATACAGTTACTTTAATCTTACATTGTCTCTTTATGTTCTTTCTTTTATCCTTCAGACATCTGGGCTATCGGTTGTATATTCGCGGAACTATTAACATCTGAACCCATATTTCATTGTAGACAGGAAGATATTAAAACTAGTAATCCATATCATCATGATCAACTGGATAGGTATTAACATTATTACCATAAGATTTTCTATATGTAATTTAATTAGAAAATGATAAAAGATTGAAATTATTTAATGTCCAGGATATTCAATGTGATGGGATTTCCCTTAGAAAAGGATTGGGAGGATATTAAGAAAATGCCCGAACATCCCACGTTATTAAAAGATTTTAAAAGATCAAAGTAAGTATTCGTATAAGAATAAAGTTATAAAAAAATTCTAACGCAAATTTGATAACGGTGTTTGTCTTACCGCAGTTACGCAAACTGTTCTCTCACAAAATATATGGATCGGCACAAAATTAAACCCGACAGCAAGGCATTTAATTTGGTACGATTCAACGAAATACTGTATTTACTAAAATCGTTTCTTTGGACAATGACATTAATTTAGCTATTTTAGCTTCAAAAACTATTAATGATGGATCCTAATAAACGAATAACGTCGGAACATTCTATGCAAGACGCCTACTTTCAAGAGGAACCACTGCCAACTCAGGAGTATGTTTTTAGCTCGTACATTTTTTTAATATGTTCACTGTTTGTTTATTAATTTAACGTTTAAATATTATAACGTTTCAGTATATTTGCTGGATGCCCTATTCCCTACCCCAAGCGGGAATTCCTAACGGATGATGACACAGAGGAAAAGACTGAAAACAAAGCGCGACAAAATCAACAACAAACGGTAAGTATACTCGTTAACGTATTTCACTGACTTTCTCTAACCGATATCATGACATTGTAGCAGCAGAACCAACAGCAGCAAGGAAACGGTGACCATAATCACGGACAAAACCCAAAACGTGTAAGGCTCAACGGACCACACGGAGCTCCAGAATTCCATCAGCATCAGAGCCACGCGATGACCCATCAACAGCCGCCCGGAATGGTTTACTCTACTGCTCAGCCAACGCAACCGTCGAATTTTCATCAACGTTTTTAAGTGACTCTAAAAAGAAAGGACTTGTCGATCGAATAATTCAATTACTAGTTTACTAATTTAATTAATTTCTATATCTGATTAACGAATTAACGAGGAGGTCAATGATTCCTGTATATTCCATTAAAGTATGATAGTACAACTTTATTTATATATAACATGTACATATATTTGGAAATATTCTTTAACAATGATATCAAGTTGGTAACGATAACGCGTAGTAGGCTCAACGTGTCTAGAATTTAATGTACATCGTGTAATACGGGTGACTGAGAACCGATATCTACAAATTCTAATACAAATTTATCGAATGTCAAATTTATTCAACATTTCGCGCAATCATGCATAGATATTAACAATAGAATTTCAAATTTTTCTATGCGGGGGTTTGCGATTACAATCTCTATGTTCCTAAGAATTCAAGTTTGTATTTACTAAATGAAAAAAACAGAACTTTTAAATGATAAGAAACGGTAATCGCGAGATGAAACATAGAGATAGATAGATAGAGAGTGAGAAAAACAGGATGAAAATAAATATTAGATAAAAATGAAAAGAAATACGAGTACAATTTTATTTCGCCCATCACCGAGTCTAATTCTAGGATAAAAGACTCCCGACGCGAGTGGCACGTCATTTCAGCGCAATGAGGTTACTCGAAATTTTTATTTAGATAAGAATTTCGCCGTCTGCGAACAAAAGAAGGAGTAGAGAAAGAGTGAAAATCGGTATAAGGAGAGAAAGACGTTCCCTTTTCGCGGGGGAATAACAAGGATCGAGAGAATTCGCGATCTAGCGGTGGGGAAGTACGCATGCGCCGTAAATCATTCCGTAGCATCGCGGCAGTCTGTCGCGCGCTCATGAAACGCAGTTTCCGCGAATCGGTGCTCGACGAAAAAAGTGTGTGCGCGCCGCGACGTCGCGTGCTACTGCGATAGGGATGCCAATCAAGCTAAGGACCATCCACTCGGCGGTCAACCTGTTGATTGGATGAGAACAAAAGGTGAGGAAGCATCTCGTCGATCGAACGATATTTTTATCATTTCACCCTTACTTTACTTTTCCTGATCGTAAATCACGAACTCACCTGTTGAACACCTGTCAAACTTCGCGGCGTTTCTTTGGGAGGGACCCCGTCTTTTAAGAAAAGTGGTACGCTTCCTTTCCGTCAAATGTCACGTGCGTTATTATCTTCGTTATTCTCCTGTCAACCTGACAGTCACGACAGCGATTATTTCCAGCGTTCAAATAATCGTTTCTTTGTTCACGATGCAAAGCCCTTAAGAATTAGAAAATGAAAGAACAGTAGTTAGTGCAAATAATACGTCTTATACTTTAACGAATACTTTATTAACTTAATTTTTTGCATATCTTCATTTCTATGTGTTCTTGCAACGTCGGACGCTGTATCATTAATTACAAGTCTTGATTGATATTAACGACAAAGGAATAGTATTTTAAGTGCGGAGTTACATAATTAGCAGCCCACCGGTATTTTCATTTAGGAACACTTTCGTTCTCCATGGTTGTAGATTTTATCTGGGCATGGGAATAAAAGAATCAACGAAATCGATGGGTAAATCGATCGGCGTAGAAAAAAAATTGTGATTTCGTGTACCACGAACGCGTATGTACGGTCGGAGACGTCGATGAGCGTCATAGATGCAGAAGTAAAAGTAAAGGGGGGACGATCCTGACCACTATACCTCGCGACCAGTCGGGGCCATGACCACGTTGCGACAAGGTAACCACAGTTGCCTCGTATCGGTGTAGAATGATTCAAAATCCCAGTTCGGATTATTTGCGACGGCAATTAAAATGGAAGTATACAGGTGTGCCTAGTGCGAGGTCGAGGGACACGCTCCTAGAACCGAGACGATCGCTGTTAATGCATTTGCCTTCCAAACGTTTAGCGAATTTCAATTACCTCGCGCGATGCAATGTGATCGCGAACTATGCTTCAGGGGAAAAAATCTTAATTTACGTGTCAAGTTTCAATAAGGGACATTGTCAATTTCTAGAAATATAGCTTAGAATTAACTGCTTAGAATCCCTCCTCTCCCTGTCGATCAAAAAATAAACAGGAGGATAGACGTGTAAGTAAGATATTGTAGGCTCCCTTTGCTTATAGAAGCAAATTAATAATAAAGAATCCTTCCAGAATACATTCAATGTTCATCATTCGTTCTGCGTATCAACCTTGAAAAAATGGAAGAGTACTGTTTTGATACTTCTTTCCTCCGAGTTCTCTTCCATAATGAACTAAATGCATAATTCATTCTTACCGCGGACCAATGAGAGCTACAAGGGATGTTCGGTCCGAGATCTATACGTAAATATAGATCATATTTTCGCGGCGAAAAAAAAATGTATATCAAAGAGACGTTCGCAAGAATCAACGTGTTTTCGGTCCAGGCAAGGACGATCGGTATTATTCCGACTTTCACGCGAAGAGGAACGTGACGAAACTATCAATTGCCTCTGGGTAGGACGAGCATTTTTTCGATACTATTTCGATGACAGAGAAACCAAGCAGAACGATGGTTCCGCCAGATCGAGCGCAGCGGAACGGATAAAAAATCAATAGTGCGCATCGATAGATCGTACGCGACAGTCGGTACATCGGCTGCTCCCCGTTGCATGAATCGACTTCTACAATTACTTTTCTCGTTACTCCGACGCCCCAGTTTATTGCTATTCATTGTTCACGCTTCTTCGTGTTTCTAGTTTTATTTTATCATCCTTTTCCTTACTCTGTTTTATTGCTTTCTTTTCTACCGTTTGAAAGAACAGGTCTTTGTATCACTTGTACTTATTTCTTTCAATCTTTCAATCCTGGTACAGTAGATACGTATTATTATTTAGGGTAGGCTTTAAAGGACCCGCAATCACCGAGCCTTGGTCAATCAACCTATTCCGATACAATGCAACTTCTCTACTCATATTTTACTTTTACAAGGGTAGTGCACATCTTTTTCTGTAATACAGCCCAGTAAACAGGAAACGAGTCGCAAATACTATCGAGCCGCGCACGTGCACTCCGATGTTCGATTACTCCAACGATTTACGATCTCTGGCTGTAGATACGAGATACGGTTCGATTTTCCCCATATCTTTCCATGGAAATAGTTGTTTTTCTCGATCCCCCTCGGTACCGTTTCGGCCACGAAATTCGAAACGTCGGTTCCATGGCTGGAATCCTCTCGTCTCTGCGAGGAACGACATTGGCGACGGCCGAAAAGTTCTTTTGTCAGTTAGTGAAAGACGTGGGAAGAGAGGAGAGCAGATAGTCGGTGAACACACACCGAGGTACGCGTTCTCGAACGAAACAGAACGAGAACAAGAACGAGAGACAGAGAAGAGAGGCGAGGTCAACAAGGTACCCGATATGGTATCCCACGTCCGCCGTGAGCGCTATTTCATACACGCGCGCGTATGCCTAAATACACACGAGACACACGCAAATTCGTGCATACGTCCACAATCGTCTCTTGCGCTTGCCTACTATTAGTAATCGTCGCGACCAAACTATTAAATGCAATCTTATGCGCGATGTTGCGCGCTAATTTATCCACCGCCTGCGGTACGCTTCTCTTTACCGCTCGAGCGCTATTACGCGCGGCGATCGGAGATGGGAAGAATTTTATTCGAATCATAGGCGAAGAATGAAAATTATTAACTCGCTATTAACCTCTTCAGGGATACTTGCGCATAGTACATAGCGTGAAAACAGTCATTCCGGGCGTAAACAGATATAATTAAATTATCCAGCGACATGATACGACATCGTCGCGATACTGGTACTGATATATTGAATTTTTCTTTATTTCTAATGGAGTAATTCATCCCGCGAGAGATGTAATAGATTGTAATCTATTGAAAATAAAAGTATACGTTTCGTTCGATATTCGTTACTAGGATCTAGTTTTGCCCATTTTTGGCGCGCGTGTCTATACGCGACGAATAAATGAATAAATCACGCTGAAATTTCGGGATAGGCAACCTCCCGGCCAATCCACTTTCGAGTCGAACCACGCAATTGACTGAACGTAATCTTTTCCGCCTAGAAATCGTCCCACGCGATAATCGACTGTCGATCGTGGTCCGTTTCGTACCAACTATTTGTTGTTATTATTATAACGTCTTTATTTCCAGCGAACAAGGAAAATCCACGTAAATACTGAATAAATGCAAGTCATATAGCGCTGGAGAAAAAAACCACCAAGTTTATAAGCTTGTTGGTTCTCGTGAATAATTCTGATAGATTTCTATCTACTTTACGTTTACATTAATTTATGGCTACAGTTGTTAACAAATACATAGCGAAATTAATTCGGTACATAGTATACTGTTAATCGAATAATGGAAGGGTATTTAAATAGCCAGAATTATTCAAATGTCGAACGAAGCGAGAATCGTGGACCCAAAATGTGGACCTGTATGTAGGGTTGCGAATGTCAGGGGCAGTGGCACGTTCAGGGGCAGAGAAGATTAGAACGTCTGAAGGGTCCCGTTTTTGGAAGAAAGGGAGTCGTATCGATGACAGAATAAGTAGGAAAAGGAGGCCTGGAATTTAGACATACGATGATATTCGAGTAGAAACGGATGACACTATGGATAGGTGGGACGGGCACGAGTGGAATGGTGCGAAAGGTCAGACAGGGTGAGAAGGCGAACAAGTATGAAGGGTCTTCATTGAACGTTCGGAGAAAAAGGTAAACGCGTTGCCAGTGTATTTATGGCAATCTTATGATTCAGGACAATCAGGGAACCACTTCTTCGATCCTTGTGTAGTCGAATAATTACTCGAATATTCTTCGAACACTGAATTGAATACTCAAATAATTTGAATATTTAACTGTTCAAACATTTGATACACGAATATTTAACTATTGCCATCCTCGAATATACGAGTAATGATCAAACGGTGCCATTTCTGGCAGCAATTACCGCAGGGACGAACGTGAGACGATTGGGGCGTTCTCGCGTGAATTTGGAAAGGTGACAGGGCCTCGAGGAAAAAAACCAGATCGGTCTGTTTATTTTTTTCCTCGTTTCGATCACGGCCTTCCTAAGATGGCCAGTGACCGTAAATGCAGCCACGCAAGTGCGAACTTCGAGGTCGTCGGCAGGAACGATTGCAGGAAGCTCCGATGGCTTAGTACGGCCGTAGCAAGGCGTACTAGCATGAATCACTCCGACCAGCCTCTACTGGTCGTTATATTCGGAGTTGCGTGTACGTACTCGCAAATCTCCCTTACCGACCACTCGAATCGGTGTCCTTTCCGCTTGTATCGGGACACGGGGATTCATAATTAACGTCTTTATCACGGGTATAAGGTAAACGTAGCTATCGCGTATCGAATCTTGAATCTACTCTTCGTAAGATCGTGTTAACAAAATTCATTTCATATGCTTTGTTAATAGATGAATATTGGACAAATAGAAAGAAAACCGCATAAATAAATTTTAAATCGTGAATCGTCTATGGAAATGGAACGATCGAAGCAGTTCCTCGATTGATAATTGATTTTATCGTCGACATGCTGGCGCTCCCGCGGTTTTAATCGACACCCTCGGCGGGATATCGAATCTATACGATCCAAACCGTGCGATTTATCGCGAAAAATCTTCACCCGCGGGTCCTTATTATTCGGGTATCTATTTTTAAACGTGACTAGAGGTATGTGCATGCATATGGTGACGCAATCCTATGGTCTTTCCCCTCTCTCTCCCGCTCTTCCTCTACTGCCCTTTCACTCTTACTCTCTCGCACCTTTTTTCCATCTCTCGTATATTCTCTCGTTCACGGTCTCATGGCGAGACTGGGATCATTGGAGACACTTTTCACGATGGGAGTCGTCGGTTTCCTTATTTAAATATTCGTATTTAACGCCTCTGAGGGGGCGTCGAAGCTTGAGCAAACTTGAGCAAAATGGATGTTTCCTTCAAGTTCTTCGTTCAAATTCACGATGATCGATTGAAAAAGCACGCCTCATAATAGCTTCGAAGAAAAAGACTTTTAATGTTAGTATGTATGACTGTCTTATATGTTAATTTTGTGTTGACCTAGTTGTAACAGTTCGCCAACTTCCGGGGGGCGCCCAGAAATGGCGCAACCTCAAACCTCAAGACCTCTCGAATGGCACCTAACTCGTTTACTTTAAGACACGTGCTCGGGGCACACAATTTTCCTTATTCTCTTAAATATATAGATATCCCAACCTTCCTTTTCCTGTGTCTCCACCATTTCAACTCTCTCACAGTCGATGCACGTTCCATGGATTCCTAAGCTTCTTTTAAACATGAGCTCGTCGCTTCTCTTTCATCTTCCATGATACATTCTCATCCTCTTCTTGTATCTTTATGTTCATCAGAATTGTCTACTTGTTTATGGAAATTGGACCGTGTCTGCACAGAAAAAAATTAGGAATGACAACATGACGCACGAAATATAAAGAAAAAGAGGTATCAGAAGAAAAATGATACGATAACAAAGTCAAGCATGAAAGCAAATCGTGGGCAATTTTTTCGTCATTAAACGAAACGACACGCAATACCTTTTTCCTCCAACCGAGCAACATTAGTCATACTAACGTACTTATGCGTCCAAGTGCACGTGGATGAAGCACGATACGTGTTCTCAACCTAGACCTCGCTCCACTCTATTCGTTGCTACCAATTGAGAAGGTTTCGCGAAAAGTTGTCGACTAAGAGAACCATTAACCTTCTTGGAACGACCAACGCGATCCACGATTCGCGATTCGAGATGCGATGCGAAGCGATACCATCGTTTAAAACGGTTGCAGAATAGCGAATGAAGTATAGGAACAGTTGAAATATAAAAAAAAAAAAACAAGAAAATTACGTCAATAAAGAGTATTAACGCGTACAAATTCGTTTGGTAGAAACTTGAGATGGGTCTTGAAAGACATTCTAGGATGAAAACATCATTTTCGTGCACGCAGAACCGGATTCCCAACCTTTACCTAGCGATCGCGCGATACGTAACAAAGAGGCTGTTCCCTAGGCATCGTTCGCTATTATCTGCACCAAGAAAAGTTCAGTGTTCGTTATGAAACGTTAAATGGCGTTTGATTTTCCTTCAAGTACCCGTTTCCACGTCGACTCGTCTTAAAGGAACATTTAAATTCGCGCGCAATGCTCTGACATTTTCTCTCGAGCTTCGCAACGACGTTGTTAAACCTTTATCCATTTTATCGACGCTGCAATTGTCAATACAAAAGTATACTAATCGAGAAACCAATTTGCTTCTCTTATTTCTTAGTATTCATATTTAACCACCTGAGGAAAATACTTGGCATAAACTTGGGCGAGGAAAATGCATGTTTCCTTCGAGTTCTTCATTAGAATCCACGAGCATTTGTTGAAGACAGTATTGTTCGTTTGTTTCAGACTCGGGAAACGGACTTCCACAAATGCAGTCAACATGGATTCCCACGTTGGTCTCGACTATATCGTCGACAATCCTGATTACTGCGTCAAGCTCGCCTCGGGTAAATTATTCAACGTCCTCGACGGTTTAAATCCCGACTGTCCTAGTCGCATCGCGCTTATCGATGCGTTCTCTCGTTCGATTTCAGCGTTAGACACCGCCTGTCCCTCGGTGAAGAAACAAGTGGTGGAATTGCTTTCCGCGCTTTGTGTTTACAGCCAGGATGGGAGGCAGAGAGCCATCGACACTCTCCACGCGTATCAGGTGATGGTCCACGAAATTTCCCGGGTTTTAAATGAAAAACAAAGATGCCTCGTTCAGCGGGAGGTCACTATCAGAGATGGGCAAAGTTAGAATTGCAACTGAATCTTTGGACCATCGGTGATGAACTCAAAAACTAAGCATCTAGTTTGAAACGAAAATTCCTCTTTAACAAGTGCAGTTCCTCTTCAATGATTATCTCACTTTAAAATACTTGTGACTGTTGTTTATCTAAAAATAAAATCACGGATAAATGTCTCGTTATCTATTGTTTTGCCCATCTCTGGTTTGCCGTAACCGTCCTGTTCGTCGAAGGTACAGAGGCGCGTGGTGGCGGTGCTAAGCTTGGATAAAAGTCACAGTTCAAGGCCTTCCCTCGACAAACAAAAGAATGATCTACACACCGTAACGTTCCTGCAGAGTTACATTCGCGGCATACTAGCTCGTGCAACGGCGTTGTGAAATATGCGTTTTATCGTGTAGCAATTTGTCGCGTTAATCGTCCGTTAAATACGAGGCTCGCCGTCTTATCGAATATTCGAGTTACCCAGAGCAAACATAATTCGCGCTGGACCAGCCGTGGAATCGGCGCGGCGCATGATCCAGCTAATGGTGCGCCGATAACGCTTAACCCTCTGTAACATACATAAGTTATATTAGCCTGTTCAACTAGATTTCATGGTTGCACTAGGAATAAATATTGACAATATCTAGATTTATAATAAAAATAGATCGTAGGCTATTTCTTTAGTAATAGAATTGAATTGGACGTAAATAATATGTTGGTATCGATGACTATGTGACTTTAGAATTATGTAAGATTGCAAAGGGTTAACGAAAGTTCTCTTTTAGAGGGTTTAAATGGTCGAAACGTTACAGGAAAAGAAAGGTGAGCGATATCGACTGCGAATCGTGGTCGATGAGCTCCAGAAAGCGACCGCTGAGGACTATCAGACGGCCCTATTAGCTTTTATAAATTGTTTGGTCATCTCCACGCCGGTGCTCAAGGATCGCATACGAATTCGCAACGAGTTCATCGGTTGGTACAACTCTAAAATCACAGAATCTAAACTTAAGGAGTTACACCATCTTGAAAAAAATAGAATAGTGATTCCTTAGGAATTAATTGCAGGAATTAAATTCAATTTACAATTTCAACGCAAGCGTTTATCCCTGTCGATTTTTTAAAAATAGTCAAGGTGGGGTAACCCCTCGAGGAAAGTGACAATCGAGAAGCCCACTATTGTCTTCTCCTTCCAGGTTTGAAGCTCCTCCCGATCCTGAACGAGCTGCGGTGAGTACTCGACGACCCGGATTCACGACATTAACTGATTAACACCTTAACATTGTTGAATAATAAATAATAATGAACGTTACGAAAGGGCGCCTTATTGTACCCACACCTTCTCATTTGCACCTAACGTTAATGTCGCGCATGCATCGAGCGTCGTACGCATCTAGCCAGGACTATTAAGCAATTATATCAAGGATTGGTTAACCAACGGAAGAAGCACTCGGCCTATGCAACGCGTAAACAATTGCATGCACTAATCCAAAACCAGTCATCGTTCTTCAATTCCTATCTATCGAGGAAAGTTTGGGGAGAATTCAGATTCAATGATCAGAATCGTTAAAAGAGATCAAAATTTCATTTCACCCGAACTAATTACTAATGACATTGCTATCATTAAAACGATCACGAGGGAGCGGACTTTCACAGCATGAATTGAGTCTGTATTTACATTAATAGTTGAATACCCTATAAGAATAATAATTATTCATTCATAAATTTAGAGCAAAAGGAACCACGAGAAACCCACATTTATTTCTGAAGCTTCCCAAAAAAGTTCGAAGAACACTTGCACGAGATGAATCGTGCACGTGCACTCCCATTAGCGTTATCGTCGCGATCGTTGTTGTGTAAACAATACCCGATCAACAAAAGGGAGAGAGATAACGGCGGAAATACGGATTCCACGACGAGAATTTACATTTACGAATCACTAAGTACCGTCTGAGGGTTTTAACGTTTCCTTTGGGTCTTCGCTTAAATCACTCTCTACAGGAATAGTACTATCTGTCATTCCTCCGCGGGATGACGGACGTGCAAACTATTCTTGATCGAGCAAAACTATTCGAAGAAGTCGCTTTAAATATCGCCCGGAGGAATTGTCTCTAAGAATTCACGATCAACGGAATATCACTTACCCGTCACGAGCAAATTGCAAAACTATTATCACAAACCACATTCTACTTACTCAATCCAAGTAGTATAATCTCTTCAACTCTTTGAATCACTGTGTTTGTCTTTCTGCGCTGAACATCTAATTATCTCGTGGGCTAACAAGATAGTTATACCCCTTAAACTAGGATTGTCCTCTCCTAAAAAAATCAAATTCGTTCAGTCGTTAAAGTTTGTCAAATCGTTGATCAAGGCCTAAAGAGTCGGTCGTGTGATAAAAATCGAGACCGTCGACACAAAAGTTTGGCTACGAGAGGAATGTCAAGGATACGAGGATCGTGGCACCATTCGTCCGAAAAATAGAAGCACACTTACGGAATTTTCTTTTTCCTCTTCGCCCTCTGTCTTCCCGAATTCCTGACAACGTTAATGGAGCCGAGAGTCTGACAGGGAAAGAACTCGACCTGTCTCCCTCCGATTTTCGCGTTCCTCCGCTGAATGACAGAACACGTGCGCCATTAGATGCTCGATAATTCTAGAGGTATAAATAACTGAAGAATGGAGTCGTTTCTAAACGTTTCGTGTAATACAGGTAGAGACTTTAAGCATCAGGGGTTGATATCGAAGTCAGATTGGGACCCCTACTCGCGAATAAAAACGACGCAGAGAGAATAGGTATGCAGGAGGAACCTTCGTGCAAAACGGAGGAGAGCACGGAAAGGAAAAAAGGGAAAAGCGAGGCAGGGAACTCGAAGGGAGAGAGAAAAGCCCGAATTAACTCTACGCGCGATGCACCTGCAGCTGCGACTCGCTGGAGCGATCAGTGCAGTGCTCCTCCGATCGAGAGACTGCTGCGCCAGTCACTGTCAAGATTGCCCCAAGTTCTCAAAGTCTCAACGTTTTGCAACGTTCCCAAACTCGACCTCTCGTCAGTAATTATCTCTCTGGTAATTATCGACGGCCCCAGAGGGCCAGCCTTGGCGAAGACGCGCGTGTTCAGTGAAAAGCAAAATTTGTACATTTGCCGCTCGGAATTTCTAAACGTTCCCTGGCTTTGAAAGGGCAGAGGATCGACGACACGGTCAGACAACCGCGAAGACGCCGACTATTTTTGGTTGTGCATCGTGGAGACGGAAATCGTGTTTGAAACGCGACTGGAGTTCACCGCGCATACGAACCGTGTAAACTTGTCTACAGGGTGTTCGAGAACGGTGGTGGCAAATTCTAGACCAGTGGTTCTTAAAATGTTTAGACTCGCGCGGTCTAGAAGATTCCTAACTACTCTGTGACGCGACGCGTTGTACAGCAGTTATTACCTTTGGGAAACAGTAATTTTTGTCATCAAATATTATATTAGATTCCTCGAAATTTTTATTACCCTTTCTAAAGAATCATTATTAGAAACGTTCTTCCTCATTAGGGGACGCTCATCGCCTCGCTAACACGGCGCTATTCTTCGTGTAGCTAACAATAATTTTAACGAGTTCCCTTATGCGCGAGATGATTGCTCGAGAATATTAAGTACTATGACAAACACGTACGACACACCTACGGAATAAGAATAACCGGATGATAACGGATCGAACGCTCTAAACGGAAGCGACGCCAATTTATGGTACACCATCGACACTCCTTCCTGGTCTATCATAACAGATAGAACACGTGAGAATCCAGTTGATAGAAAAACAGTTGAGTGATAAGTCAAAGAATGTGTGTGAGTAGATGCGAGAGTTTGCGACGTTTCATTTCGAATAGAATTCTGAGAAGACTAATTTCTTGGCCATGTGCCCTATGCCATTCGATGGATCTCCTTTATAATATTCTTTTTTGTATTCGTTGGAGCGATTACTATTAATTTCTTGCTACAAAAACAAAGTTCTAAAAGGAAACAGCTATGAAATGATATAACACTCGTGGCCAAGAAACTGTTCTTTACAAGAGAAAGTTCTACTCGGAATAAGATTCCACGAATATATACTAAAATTATGAAAATCGAGATAAGTACGAGCCCTGGGGTGAAGAGGAAGAATGGGAATGGCTAGAGCGGAGAAATTGAAATTCTAGAAAAGACATGTGTGTCGAGTGGGACGGAAATAGAGCGAACAACTACGTAAAGGCTTAAAATGTACCCGGATCAGGAAGGTGACGATTGTTCTTGCAGGAAGAGCCACGCTCCGGACCTTACAGTGCAGCTCGACGTCTTCGACGACCAGCGCGAGACCGACGAGGAGTTGTCAAATCACGGCCCGCCTGGAATCGATCTATCCTCCCACGTGGACGTTTTCTACGCGATTCTAGGACAAGTAAGGGAGCTCATCGACGATTAACAAACTCAGTAGACTCTTAGATCCTGCTGGTTTCTATTTTAAAAGCCATCGATAAGCCAACGCGCTCTGTCCGTACTTCAGATTGCAGACACCCCGCAAGAAATACCATTCCTGAGCATTCTTCAACATCTGCTGCGCCTGGATCCCAAAGACGCCGCCAGCGACTTAGCATGGGACACGGCTGAGACGCTGGTGCACAGAGCGACTCTTTTAGAAAATCGAGAAGACGCCACCAAGTTGCTGCGATCGCCTAGTCTTCAGGTAAGTTCCACTCTAGTCTCTTCGTTTTGTTTCCTGTAAGACAAATATTTGTATTTTGATAGTTTATATTAATGAAACAATCAAAATATTAGGAGCAAGCCTTGGTACCAACTTCCGTCGGCTGCTATCGCTCGATACTTTCCCCTATCGTGTAATCACGACTCGTTTCGACTCGGGCCTCGTGTATCGGTTACGTCAGGTTGTTAAAATTTCACGCAAGTTTCTCGTACGATTGTTCAATGTCGTCTGCCTAACGCGAAATGACGCAACGCTTGCAACATTTCTCGCTTTTACCTTTCACGAGCGAAACGAACCGAGCGATCTTAGGCGGACCCATCAAGGAATGGCCAGCTGACCATTATGTTTACAGGGACCTTAGACAAAAGAAATAGTTCAGGAACGTAGGTTCAAAGTTGTTTAAAATGAATAGAAAGACAAGTGAAGAGAAAAGGAATGATGAAAATAGAGTACTTTTCTAATGAAACAATGAATCGATTCCTTTAATTGACTAATTCTTTTACGTTTGCTTCGCATTATTTTTGTTTCGCAGACGAATCTATGCTGTCACTGTCGAGGCACCGAGCAGACGTGCGGAACGTCTCGAAAGGCATCGTTACCGGTGAACAATTCACCTCTGCCACCTTTGCCACCTCCGCCACCGCCTCCCGGTACCCTAACACCCAACTCCTCGAGCCAAGGCCTCGTTCTGCCGCCACCACCGCCCCCGCCGCTTTTTACCGCCAACGCCACCCAAGCCGATGCATCGATGGAACCACCGCCCATCCCGCCGCCGCTCCACGTGCTACCAGTCACACGGGCGCCCACCCCCGAGCCACCCAATAATCACGCGAGGCTCCTACCGCAACAGGAAATACCCACCCCCAAGGCAAAGATGAAAACCATCAATTGGAATAAGATACCCAACCACAAAGTACGCTTGCCTACATTCTATTCGCATATCTATTTCTAAGTTAGATGGTGTGGATTTATGCCGGATGCAAATGTGAAAAACATGGACCAAACATTCTATCGCCTTTTCACGCGCAGGTAGTGGGCAAGCGAAACATCTGGGCTCTGGTAGCCAACGACCACCAAAACTCTCCCATGGCGGACATAGACTGGGCAGAGATGGAAGGTCTGTTCTGCCAGCAAGTGCCTCCAATGTTGCCCGCTGCCTCCTGTTCCTCCTCCTACGGAAACAACTCGGATGCTGAGAGACGACGACGGGAACCAACAGAGGTACCATTTTAACAAGCCTCGCAAAGAACGTTCCTCCATCTTCAGTTCCTACAAATATATTAAACATTTTAGATTGCGCTACTGGACGGTAAGAGAAGCTTGAACGTGAACATATTCCTGAAGCAGTTCCGAAGGCAAGCATCCATTATTATTAATTCGTATAACTTTTTGTTTTCAAGTAGAATAAAATTATGCAATAGATACCTTTGAATAATTATGACATCAACACCAAACGAATATTGCAGCTCGAACGAAGACATAATCCAGCTCATAAAGGACGGCGGTCACGACGACATCGGCGCAGAGAAGTTGAGAGGCCTCCTGAAGATCCTGCCCGAGGTGGACGAGCTGGAAATGCTCAAGAGCTTCGACGGGGACAAGTCGAAGCTTGGAAACGCCGAGAAGTTCTTCCTGCAGCTCGTCCAAGTACCAAAGTACGAGAATTAAATGTGATACCTCACTGTCCCTCCACCCGCGGGTCTAATTGCTTTCTTTCTTGGTTCATCGATAGTTATAAACTACGCATAGAGTGTATGTTGCTGAAGGAAGAATTTGCCGCTAACATGGGCTACCTAGAACCGAGCATCAACTCGATGATCCTCGCAGGTGAGGATCTCATGACGAACAAACCGCTTCAGGAGGTGCTTTACATGGTTCTAGTTGCTGGGAACTTTCTCAACTCGGTACGGAAGTCAAGCTTAAACCAACGTAAAACAGATTCTTAGATGGTATATTGAAATCAATGTCGCAGGGTGGATACGCTGGGAACGCTGCTGGGGTGAAGCTGTCCTCCTTGCAAAAGTTGACGGAGATTCGAGCGAACAAGCCTGGAATGAATCTTATACATTACGTGGCTCTGGTAAGGTACTTGTCATAACATTTCAAAAATCGTTTGTTTCACATTTGAACGTTTCGACTCCCAGCAAGCTGAGAGGAAACGGAAGGACTTACTCGATTTCGCGAAGAGCATGAACACGTTGGAAGCTGCTACGAAGTGAGTGCATTAAATGTAGAAACAATATTCATTTCCGAGGTATTCTATCCTCTGTCTTATTTTCTTTGGGGAACAAGGACCACGACGGAGCAGTTGAACAACGAGTTCAACGCTCTGGATACGAAGATCAAGAAGATCAAAGCGCAGATCCAGCTTCCTTCCACGGAGATCGACATACAGGAACAAATGGCTCAGTTCTTGCAGGTACACCTGAAAACATTTATGTATTATAAAAGGTACAATCGTGAAGGATAGGATAGCTAAATTAATTTTGGTTGGTTGGAAAACTTTTGGACCTCAGATGGCAGAGCAAGAGATGAGCCAGCTGAAAGGCGACATGGAGGAGCTCGAAACTGTAAGGCGATCCCTCGCTGAATTCTTCTGCGAGGACACGAACACCTTCAAGATCGAGGAGTGCTTCAAGATATTCCACCAGTTCTGTCAGAAGTTCAATCAGGCTGTCGCGGAGAACGAAAGGCGAAGAATCCAGGAAGAACAAGTCTTAGCGAGGCGCAAGCAACGAGAGGAACAGCTTTTGGCCAAGAAGCGATTCCGTGAGTCGATGCATTCCCAATTTATTCTTCCAACTCTTTCATTTTTATTTCTTCGTTAATGTATAGTGGGTCTCTCGAGATATGCAATGCTGACTAATTATTCGGTATATAGTGCTGTCAACTTCTAAGTACAGAGTATTTTATAGTAACGAATCAAGCCGAGACGCCAGCCTCAGAATCCGAATGCAACCTAATCGATTACGGTCTCTTCGATCTCCATACCGGTTTACCTCAAAGAAATTATAGTCGCAACGATGCCAAGGTAAGCGCTCCCGTCTATTTCTCGCTCCGAAGAAAGTATGGCTGCGGCTGCGCTTATACTTCTGGTCGATTGAGTTACTCGTATACGCCCTTTCTTTACCAATGCAGATTAAAAGATTGCAAAACGGAGGAGTCACGTCGGACGAAGACGTCTCGATCGCTGGATCTCCGAGCATTCGACGTCGCTTGGGGTCCTGTTCGGGGGGCACGGCCGATCAACTGTCTACCAAAGAAGAAACATACTCTCCAGGTTCCGTAAAGACCATAACTCGTGCTATAACGTGGACCGAATACATTCAGAAGCCTGTCTATGCGATCCTAAACAATTCTTATACTTCATTGTAGATGTTACGCCGAACGGTACTCTTCGTCGTCGCAGAAGTCGAATACCCTGCGAGGACGACGATGGCAACCTGATGGACTTTTTGAGGACATCGGGACAAGACAATACACGCGAAAGGAAGTCTTGGGGTAGTTTAGGTACGATTCGCCAAATATTACAAAGTCTGTTGAACAAGAAAGGCTAAAAATCAGGGGAATTGATGTTCGTTTGGTTGATTTAATGAATAGATCGGTCGTGGGCTCGAAGAACTCGAGGCCAATCTCGCAGGAGCGATCTTCTGAACGCCGATTTCTCTGCTGACCGAGAGAGGCCGAGCTCCCCGTCACCTTTGGTGGAGAACAAGCCTTTCCTGCAAGAAGAAGAAACAAAACCTGCTGGGTACGACCAATCAATACTCGTTGATAACAACACAATTATACTTCACCTTACATTTTCTTCATTTTTAACTAAATTCCTCGACGTATTCACCCTGCAACGAGAAAGACTATTATTATGTTTATATCTACATCGAAACAGAAAAGCATGGAGGCAGAAGATCGAGGCGTGGCTGTCGGAGAACGAGAAGGAAGATCGTGCGGGTGAAGAACTTCAAAGAAAAGCGAGACAGTTGCACCAAGCGAATCGACGGTCCTTCGAAGACTCGGGTAAGTGAGACAGGTATCGTTACCTTGAATGGCCACGGCGAAGTGTTCCCTTTTAATTTGATTCTTGGCATATCGGGTGCGTAGAAAGTGAAGGCAAGACGAACACACCGAACGAAGGTAATTCCACGCACGAAGTTTACGACTCTGAAGTATACGACTGGCGTCCGTCGGTGGAGAAGACGGACGTGATGCGTACGATGGAAGCTATAGAAGGTTACCTCCGCTATTTTACAACCTTCATCGATTATAATTACTATACCAAGAGTGTAACTTACTTTTGGTTCGTTACAGAAGCCGAAACGCACCCGTCCCAGAAGGACAAATCTCCTTGGCGGAAGTCTAGCTTGAACGTACCAAATAGTATGGAAGAGACTGACCCACGTTATTCCCGTAGGCTAAGATCGAGACTCAGCACAGAAAACATCCTCACCTCCAGTACCTTGCAGGTTAGTATTCCGCTGATAATCTAGAACAAGTTATAATCGTTTCTTGTATGCAACATTTCAAACGATCGCGTTCAATGACCGCAGTCGATCAAAGAAGAGGACAGAAAGAAGAAGATCAACGATACCGTGAACCAGGATCCTCAGGACGAACTAACGATCTATCTGCGCCAGCCCTACAGCAGCTCTCAGGTCTCTGGTTCGCGAAGGTTCTCCAAGTACAAGAGAGGCGAGGAGGAGAAAATCAGCGACAAAATCGAGATCGATTCGGATAACATTGAAACTCCTCCGGCGACCAGGAAGCTGTTCAGTCCTCCGAAGGAAGTAAAGCCAGTGGAGAAAGAGCCTTGCAAGAGGGAACGCTGCAACGGGTCCTTCCAAAGTCGAGACCTTAAAAACACGGTCGTGAAAAATGCGAATAGTAACGCAGACTTCGGTACAGGTATATTTTTATCGAGTGAAACGTACCCTGTGACATCGAACGGGAACATCATCGATGTATTCGTTTCAGGTAACTTCGACAGGTATTCGGCGACAAGGAGGACTCGAAGGTACAAGAAGGTCCAGCAGGACACGCCTGAGAAGGAGCCCACCAAAGACATCGCAGTTTCGGAGCCCTTCGAGGAGAAACCAGCCCAACGACCTCTCACTTTGCCACTGTCGGAAGACAATCGGGACGAGGACAGCATGCTTCGCGTCTGGCAGGACAAATTGAAGCGTCGCGAGGCGTCCTCCTTCGACATCGACGCCGCACTGGCAGACATCACCCGTTCGGGCGAGGATCTTCAACGGCTGTCGCGACCGATAACTTTGACGCACAGAAGCTCCAGGCTCCCTGTCAGCCAACCACCGCCAGTTTTAGCAGTGACCAACACTGTCCTCAGCCCCGTAATGCAAGAATCCCGTCCACGAGAGCCATCCTTGACAGTTCTCGCTGAGAGAGCCGTGACCAGTCGGGAACGGCAGAGGAGCATGATCGATCCTAGTCAAGTGAAGGAGGCGATAAGGTTGACGAACAATCCACCTAGTCAGGTGAATCAAATTCAAAACGGTTCATCGCGAGATAGGGTGATAACTCAGGATTACAGGCCGTCTTTGAACTCTCGCCAGGACGAACGTAACGAGGATCAGACCGATCTGATCGAGGATCCAAAGAACAGGGTAGCGAACAGTGATGTTTACAAAGATCTCAGTGGTAGCCCTGAAATTAAGCGATTGGAATCGAGTCGAGACGAGATTAGAATCCAACCACCTCAATCTATGGATACCTCCGTGTTCCGCGGAAGGTTCGTTCCAGACATATGCGTCACGACTTCGGCCTCCTCCCCGTTGCCACCACCCTCAGGCAAGGGTAGAGATCAAGAAATGAACGACGAAGGCTTCGAGGAGACCCAGAGCTTAGTCTCCGAAACGTTGAGCCAGGAAACATCATCTGGCAACTACGAAACGGACACCCACGATTCGACGCGATGTTCACCAGCTGAATTACGCTACTCTGGAAACGATACCGATCGCCCACGCCCTGCGATCATCGCCTGCGAGGAGCACGTTGACGAGAACAAGTCCATCGACAAAGCGTTGACCTCCGTCAAAGGGTTCGAGAAACGAGCCAGCTCGATGAGGAAGACAGGCGAGAAGACCAGCTTCCTACCTAAACGAACCAACAGTTTGAAGAGAGACGTTGCTCCAGGGAAGGCGGATGCTATACAAAGAAACTCGAACATGACGTTTCCGTCGAGCAACCCGAGGAACGAGGTGGAGCGTTCAGGGTCAAGAAGCAGTTTGCGCAGCTCGCGAAGCTCTCTGAACAGCGCCACTTCGGTGAACACTGTGAAAAACTTGGTGCCGAATCATT
Organism: Hylaeus volcanicus; assembly: GCF_026283585.1. NCBI lineage: Eukaryota > Metazoa > Arthropoda > Insecta > Hymenoptera > Colletidae > Hylaeus > Hylaeus volcanicus. The sequence continues at coordinate 18,365,704 of NC_071982.1, forward strand.
CTCGCCTTCGCACTTACACCTCGGCGATCTGTGCCCTGACCAATGATTTGAGGAAGAGTCCGTCGAACACCCCACTGCCGCCGAAAACCATTGAGAAACGACGAGTGAACCCTCGATCCACCGTCACCAGGATACCTGCCAGCAGGAGCAGCAGCAGCGGGAGCAGCGTTGGCCCTGCTGCGAGAACCGTTCGAAAATCTATCGGGGTGAGTCCCTATTCGACGTCGAAAGCTTGGTTTGACTACCTCTATAGAGAATTTCTGTATTTCTACGTACTACTGCGAATCTGTCCATCTGTTGAAAGTTGTAGTATAATTAAATGAAATCTCTAATTAAATAAAAGTGGTATCTGTTGATGGCCTAATCATGTTTTCAGGTATCGAGCGACGCGCAAAAGGGAAGCAAAGGGCGGACAATCGGCTCTCGTAGCAGCAGCAGCAGTGGCAGTAGCATGGGCCAGCAGTCTCTGTTGAATCGTTCAACGATCGAGAAAGTACCAGCTACGAAGAGCAAGCTGATCCATCCTCGAGCTGGAACCAGAAACCACGGTTTCATGAGACCAACGGCCGCGAGCGTGAACAAGGGCTCCATTCCGAATCTTCCCAGAAGTATCAAAGGTTTGGTCAAGTGATTCTCTCCCATCGCTCTAGGGAAGCTCCGTTGTGCCATCGCTCGATGCGCGTGTCGTAAAACATGCCTGCTCGAGATTGCGAAAAAGTCGACTGATCCATACACTTTGCGCTTTTTTTATACGTTATCTACGATTTAGAGCAATTTTCTTACATTCGCGCGTCTATCGTGTCGCGTAGGCGCAGGTGTCCTTTCGGTTGCTACCGTTAAGGGTTGACGTTTAACCCCCCACTGCATGGACTTTATTTCTCCTTAATTAATTAAAGAGTTAAACGATGAGTTATCGAATTTGTAGAGGATCTGTAAAATTGGCTTTGTCAACGTCCATTGTGTTCCTAATCGGCCACGTTATGCGATGGAGGGTTAAGAACGTCGACGAATTAATCGTTTTAAATTAACTTGGTTATATTAACATAAGTTACATAGTGGCATTATACCTGCAGACACGCGCAACGGAAATGTAAATTGCGCGTGGTCATGGTACACTTAGATGTCAGATACGCTTGTCTGGTCGCATCGCGAACGTCTGCGTCGCGAGAACCGGCAATCTACGATAGAACATGTATGTCGAACGATGCGGCGCGCCATGACGGACGGTTTAATACAATTTTCGTGTCCTAACGTCGTTTTGCATCGGATCACAGTCGAAGTCTCTTATAATTTATGTCGAGTTAGCTAGTACGTTTAAGTAATAATTCCTTCCCTTAGAATACAGTTTCAGATATGTAATATATATAAGTGTACTAACTAAGCGTGTACGACATATGTAAGTTTCATCGATGATAGTACGCATATTGTAGACCATGATCATTAGTAAATTAACGAACTAAATAAACGTAATCTAATTTTGTTCAAGAGACGATTGCGCGAAATCGCCCGCCGCTCTGGAAGCGTTATCAAGAAGCGTGCGATACCGGCGCCCTTGAATGAATCGAATAAAGAAGGATGATTAAAACAATGCCAGGGTAGGCGATTACTTACCGATTCGACACATTTATCATTATATTCAACAAATGGTATGTACACGTATTGTACACTGCACAGAAACCGTTCTGCCGCGTAAGTGGTTGTTACAGCTGCACGAAACGAACACGAAACATCGGTAACCCCGAGAAAAAGGTAATTCGCCGGTAGTCAATGAACTATGATTTCAACCGATATAAACGCGACAACGCCGAGCAAACGACTCGTAGTCATCCCTTACGCGCCTGGTTGTTAACGTATTTTAGATGGTCTCACTTTTACGCAAACTTTATGCAAAGTAAGACGACCTCGGAGGCGCGCAAGCAATTAAATATAAATACTAGAATATATCTGTGATAAATATCTTGAACGGACGAACAAATCTGCTCTTCAACGAATTAAACATGATACAAACAATGCAAACGTAAAATAACAACCGGACAATCGAACAACGAAACCTCCGAGAGGGTCTCGAGGAATTAAATAAGCGTTTAATCTCCGATCGACGGAACGTATCGAGAACAATCGGTGTTATGTTTTCTGAGGACGATCACGGAATCCAAGGAGCACCGGACTCTGCGGCGCGAGGATGAATTCGAATTGCAAACCAAGGTCTTCGTCCACGATAATCTCAAATTCCCGTATGATCTGTGAGAAAAAAAAATAAAAAAAATATCTCGATGCATAGGATGTCCCTTCCTACTCCATAACTATCGACGACAAGATACACCGTGTTCTATCTACACCGTGTTCTATCATTGCAACTACTTGGCGAATAAATACGAACCTTTGCCAGGATAAGCTGCAAAGCGAGCTCCACGAAACGCTTGCCAGGGCATATCCTTCTTCCGAACCCGAAGGGTGCAACCACCAATGGCGAATGCGGAGTGACGGGATTCAGCCACCTATCGGGCATATACTTATCGGCGTCTTTAAAATTCTCCTCGTTCAGTCCCGCTATCCAAGTATGCAAAATAACCACGGTCTGCAAATAATTAAATGATGTTCAATGATGAGACGGAGTATCGTTAAAGAGGAACGTACGTTAGAGAAATTCTCACTCACTCCCGCGGTAAGGTGATATCCGCTTAGCTCAATGGGTTCTTCCAAAATGCGTGCGACACAAGTTGTCGTGGGAATGACTCTAAACGCAAAACAGCAATGCAGCAGACGCGACGATGCGACGAAAGGATTGTTTCAATGAACGCTATACGCACCGAAACGATTCGGTGATGCAGGCACGCAGATACTTGGCTTTCCGTAGATCCTCGATCGTCAGATCACAGCCTGGCGGCGCTAACGAACACGCTTCTTCGTACAGATCGGCTTGCACCTTTGAATTGCGCCCGATCAAATCGAACAGAAACACCAAAGTGTTTCCCAGCTGCGCAAACAAACACCACGAAATGATACAAATTAGGTCGGGCACCTCGCGAGGGGCTATCATTGCAACTCTCGAGAGAACTTTTTATCCAACTCTTCTACAAGTTGACTCACCGTGTGAATGCCAGCTGCTATAAAATCAACGATAGCAGCCTTCTTGTCCCGTACATCCAGATTCTTTTGCCGCAGAATGGATTGAAAGACAGCTTCCACGCACTCATCTTTAGCATCGTCGCGTTTTTCCTTTATCGTGGCCTCGACGATGTCCGAGATGATACTAAAAAGAGACGAGTTTTTCAGCGAATCAACCTCAATTTAACAGATTAATCGGGGACGAGAAGTGTCGAAAGAGCTCTCTATAATATCTCGGGGGAGTCCCGACACAGGACTGTACAATTCTAACTGTTAACTTCGTAATCCATTAAACAAGGGGTTTACTTATTCGCGGTATCTCTTAATTCCCTTGAAGCACATCCGCGTACCTGTAAACCGTATCCTCGCTCTCTATCAGCTGTTTGTACGCAGACGTTGGCAGCAACTTCCAAAGCGGCAAGCCGTAAAAGGCATCGCGCGAGGCCCTGAAGTGGATCCGGACGGCTTCCGCTAATCTCGTCGTGACTGTGCTGGTGGAATCTGGCTTTAGGAAACCGAGGTGTCGGCCCAAGATCAGCGTGCACGTACCTAACGCGAAAGTTTATGTATACTAGCATATTGCATAGGAATGAGAAGATGAGACTCTAGGGGTACGTTACGGAGGAACCATAGACTTAAGATATACATATACATTGAATTAGGCTCTCCCTAGTGAAATGTCTACAGTGGAAGTACTTCATTCTTATAGCGAACAGCTTCTATTGCAAGATGTATAGTTCAGACAGTGGTTTGGACCTCCTCAGTTCTCATCTTCCGGTGAAATCGACGATAACCAGGAGAATCCCGAGCTTACTTTCGAGTCCCATTTTATAGGCCAACTCTTCGAAACCCGCCACCTTGTCTCCCGTCCTCCGTCGACGAATTAAATCGATGAACGAGTCTGCGACGATGTTGAGCGCCGGGAAGAAGCCAAGGACAGTGTTGGCCCCGGTCAGCTCTGACGTAAGTGCGGTCCGAAGATCGTGCCACGCTTGCCCCTGTCTATCGAGTCGCTTGTTCGTTTAAATTTGTATTGCGTGCGGTTTCCACATGCAAAGACTATTGACAACAGACGTACGCCAATTTCGTGGCTCCGCTATATGACTAGTTTTCAACTGGTGCAGCATTCAACGTTTAGTACCGTGTAGTTTCTACTTTAGATTCCGTTCTCGATACTCATGTTCCAACAAAGAAAAGTGCCTAGAAGCACACCTGCTCTATATTCTAAACTGTTGCGTTTCCATACGAAAGGAAACTGGCGCCAACGTAGTGGCGCCAACGATCTCCGCATGTGAAAGCCCTGTCTTACGTCAGAGTTTTGATCGAGGTATGCGACGAGACGGGGTGGACGTAACGTCTCGACGGAACCTTAAACTCGACCTCGATACCCTGTCGACGAGATAACTACTTACTCATTGACCAAACCCAGATTCGTGTAACGATCGCGACGACTGCGCCGGTAGTGGGATATGACCTCCTGCGGAGGACGAAGCGGGTATCTCGAGCTCCGTCTGAAGACCGCCTCGATGTCGCGACGAGAGAACACGGAGATCACAGGGAAGTTCCATAATGCCTCCTCTTTGCACAGCGGCCCGTATCGTTGATTCAGATCTATTCTTGAATGAGAAACGACGCGCTATGTTAAAATATTATATACTACATTTACCTATCAATGTTTCAAACAAACGTGTTGGATCTCTTGAGCGTGTAACATAATTATTAATAGCTGTTAACAGTCGCAGCGATCCATATTTTATCTCGACTGACAACCGGTTCTTGCCCTGCGTGTCTGTCAATTAGAGAAAGATCTTGCTCCAATTGCTTTTACATTTATAACTATCTTCACTCGTCATTGTCTTCCTTTTACGCCTGACTAATTAACAAGTTTTACCAGTTTGTCTAATCCAGCTTCTCTGATCATAGGATCTCTTTCTACGTAGCGTTTCCCTTCGATGATGACGTATAATTTCTTACAATTGTTAGCAGCTATTAGAACGTCACTACTCAGAGTAGATCGGAGATATTTGACTCTTTAAGTAGCACGGTTTATTATGAGGCAAGGCAACGATGCCAAACTTCTTACCTTTGTAAGCATCGTGAACCTTATTCAGTCGATAAGAACCGAACCAGGAGAATATCCACCTGGTTCCAAAAATCGGCAGGGAATAGGGTCCAGGCACATCAGACACCGTTAGAAATTTTCTCTGGTGTTTCTCTTCGTTTGGGACTGCTAACCATGGGAACAAAAATATAGGTGTTATAGTGTTCCACTTTCGAGGAAGAATCCGATTTCTACGCATAGTTAAAAATTATTAAAGAAGTCAGTCTAGCGGTCTACCAAGCAATTCAGACTAAACGCTAAACATTAATCGCCTTTTGAACCTTGTTGCACAGTGCCCAATTTTGACCAGCACAGTTGGGAAACGGCTACCTTAAGGCTTCTTCTCGCCACAAGAAAGTGGTTTCTAAGGTTGAAGGACGCGATTACAGAGCGACCTTGTCGCGCGTAACCACGAGCTCTCCACGCTTAGAAAGGGGACCGTGACCGTACGTGCGACGTCGCTCGCTTCAAATTGAAGGTCGCCTCGAACACCTTCTCTATAACGCACAATTTCTTCGCTTTCTTTCTTTTTGTAGCGACACGAAGACGGCACTACCGAGGGAAGAAAGAAGGGTTCAGGGGTTTGCAAACTATGGTCGCCATTTATAGGGATTCGTTGAATAATGTAAACAAAGTTAGCCTTTCCTCTGAGAGTGTAATATGCCATCTTGTTAAAGCTGAAGCATTTTGTGCCATTAGATGGTTCTTGGACCCGAATGGATGTAGCACGTGGCTACCTCGTGCAAATTTAAATTGAAACCAATAAGTCACGATTTCTTCGAAAACTCACCGTTAATTTTGTGATATGCTCCAGTCCAGAACCACCAGGCTGGTCGATAAGCGAGGATCAAGATCGCCAAGAGCGTCGCTGCAATCACTTCGAACCAGGCGCTCGAAAGTAACATCTCGAAATTTTGCGCCGGAACTCCTGCGAAAACGCAGAGAAAAATCATTACAATCTACCGAGAGTTGCAAAAAATATTTACAGATTATAGCGCTTGTTATAATGGCGAACACTTTGAACGAACTGAAACGGTATTAAAGCAAGTGACTCAGCTTATCAAAATTAGAAATTGCTTGTTAACGGTGATAACGCTGGTCTTTCCACTTACGTTGACTAAGCATTTCTTGCTCGATGGAACGAGCAACAACGTTAGAGTCTGTAAATACTTTCGCTACTATCATAATTCATAATCGTCGAACAGGCCGAATTATGCTTGACAGCCTACACGCAAAACCGCTTAATCAATTTGTTTACATTGATCGTAAAAAACGAGAATTCTTATCGTCGCCAGACTGTCGCTTCTCGCTCGACAAACAGACTTTTATTATTTTCACAGACGTTCGTTATCACGGCGATATCGCACGTCGCGTACTATCCAGGAGCACGAGAAGGTACTTTCGCCGTCTTCAGGTCTCTCTTTTTAAGAGAAGGAACAAGCTATGTCTTTGTAAACGAATCACTGTCTGAAGCAAACAGCGTTGAGTCCACAGTTTCGGTGATTTAATGGTTTGATTGGCAGCGGGAAATATAGTAGGACGAGTTGCAGGTCCTTTCCAGGTACTTTCCAACAATAGTTGCATAATAATTGTTGATGACCAGAGTGAATATGCGATTAAATCAAAATTTGTTCCTTTCGTTACTTAACTAATCTAGCCCTTCGGCGTTACTGTTTTGGGAAAAATGCAAGTACACGAAGGATCGACGTAAAAGTCATAAATCATAGATAGGTGGTTTCATCCAGAGCGCGGAGGAACACGTACAAAGCAGGAAATTGATAGAGGGCCGCTTCTTGTAGTTCGATTTGCGAGCGGAACGCGTGGTACGAGATGCAGAAGAAGCCAAGCGTGAGCGATAAATCGAACTACCGGTCGGGGGATGGGCAAAATTCTTATCTAGATAAAAGTGACGTATGACGAATAAAAGATAAACGGCCGTTCATCCGGTACCCGTTGAATTAAGAGTGGAATTCGCCTTGTGGAATTCAATATTTCCGAGGTCAAATTTAAACTATGTTTTCCTAATAGCGAAATATTTTTGTAATAGGAGTAGTTAAAATTTTAGTGGACCTTTCAGGGATACTAGTCATCAGCCCTCTTCGGGATACAAAGAAATTCAGCCAGTAAAATGATCAATTTCTTACCTCGGTATTGGTCGGTAATACAATTATTTCGAATTGTTAATTTTTCATTTTAGCGTAGAATGTTATTCATAGAATATCATTGTATCCCGAGAAGGGCCGATAACTGGCTCTCACCACCAAAGGCAGATTCCTTTTTTTTTTAAGAGACCACGAGGGGATCAAGGCGATTATTAATCATTTATTGAAAACCGTTGAGCAAACGTCAAGAACGAGTCGTTGCACGTTGGTTTTATTCGTTATCTGTTATCCCAGTAAAGTTCGCCTCCGCCACAGATACAGGTACGCGTACGCGTACACAAAGGAACCGACAGAGAGAGCAGAGCCGCGGATAATGCGCGAAAAAATGACGGTTGAGGTTGTTGCGTGCGTCCTCTGCATCTACTCGAGGTTGACTGACTGCCCCAGTGTTATTCATGGACCATGATTTCTTTTATTTGCAAAGCGTCGATAACGCGTGTAGTCGCGATGACACCGCCTGCTCTCGCCGCGACTCGGTAATCGCGAGGCTGTTACACGCGCCGTGGAGAAATGCTCGGGCGCGTATTACATATTGCGATAGATCTAATTAGGGGCACCGCGTACCAAAGCGGTGGAAACGCGCGTGAAATTGCGAATCTCGGAAATCGAGACGCGATTTCAACTTTTTTTCAACAGAAGATTACAACTCAATTCGCGTTTAACATCTGTAACCGGTAGAACGATAGCCTGCTATTAAACCCAAATGAAATTTACCTGATAATAGTCGGCTATTACCTGAATTAAATTTACTTGGAACGTAAATCGATTTAAACGGCACACCCCGTATAGATGCGTACCGAGAAAAGACGGTAGAGATAACTACACGTATGCGGATAATTGTGTGCCAAGATAATGAAACGGCAGAGTGTCGCCGCCGTCTAGTCTAATAGCAAACAGAGATTAACCTCGGAAGCAAAACAAGGGAGACATTCGAAGTATAGTGGTTACAGAGGTGAAACTGATTATGCCGTTACCGGTAGGATCTGGTACCTCTACTTTATCTCGGTATTTTACGGATGCCCTAACAGATAACATTATTCTCTTCGTGTACAGCGAGTGACGGAAGCCTTCCTACATCAGGTTAATTACTGCCGACGAACATCGGTATAAGTATGAAAATACTTGGTTTACTTTTGATATTAAGTAAGACCATACGCAAATTTGTATTCCCCTCTAAAGAGGCACTTGAGTTGACAAAGTTGAATGCGTGTTATCTTAACAGCGATAAATTTTACGGTCAATTGAATGTTTACATTTCGATGACACACAGTTTAATTCCGTTCTAAAATTAAGTATACGTAATCGTTATTTTTCTCGACGATATCGTTAGCTTCCAGATTTGTCTTCTTTTCTGTTCCAGAAGGCGATTCAATTTAGTCGAGAAAAATTCCATTCTCCGATTATAATGAACATAATTCTCGCGTTATCGAGATTGATTGTAGATGTAGTTATTATAGATTCTATTATAGATTAGATGTTAATTATCGTTAGCCGATACGCGGGTTGAATGATAAGCATTATATTCATGAATAGAAATTTTTGCCGACTAAATTGAATCTTCCGTAACCAAGAAAATGAAAAACCTTAACTGCGTGCCATTACAGCCGTTCGATACGCGCAGTTATTTCTCCCAGGCTAATCCATCGACTTGTTATTCGTTTTCCGCGATTCCCATGAACACCGATTTGCACGCCGTTTTCCTATCTGGGTATTTTATTATTAGCCACATTAATCTTGCCCTGTCCAGCGTGAGATCGCACGCATAATACAACTCGATAAAAGTAATAATTAAAAATACACCAGTGTATTTTCCTTTAGAAATGATGCCCGGTCTGCGTATATTGTTTGTTTCATGTCGACTATAAAATAACTTTAAATAACTGTACGGAATTTACGTGAACCTATTTGATCCCAGAAGGTGTTAAAACTGGTTACCGTTAACTACCATTAACATTTTGCTATATATATATATTTTTTTTTTTATTTAAGAACAACGAGAGATAAGAAGAACTCCGGCGATTAAATCTCTCACCAGGAACTAACTTCCCTTCCGCATTACATCCCACTCCTGCGAGCGTACTTTCATGCTTTGCTATGGTTTAAATTTTCTTTCGCCTTGCTACCAATACACACGCATAAACAAATGGCTTACGCTGCTCGCGTGGCTGTTAGACGAAAGTAACGGCACTTCGAAAATGCTGTAAATTTCACCGACGAAGAAACGAACAACGATCTACCAAAGATTCTTTACCCTCTACTGTACGAATTCTATTTTATCCACCAAAGTTACTCTTCGATTATCTATACGTTCATCGATTGATCGGTACTCACTCCAAATAACACGTATCTGCAAGGCTATCCGATATCCCCATAAGATACTAACGAATCCTAAAAAATTTCCACGGCGATATTTATAGGAATCGTTTTCATCGGGCACATTACGCAACAGAGGGTTAACTATCCGTTCCCACGGTTCGGGGTGAACGGTTTGCCACTAGATACACGTGCTCGCGCGACGCGACACACGACTCGCGTTAAACGTTACAGACGTCCGTGTTACGTTCCGTTTATTTATTTCTCGGTAACGCGACGTCGCAGAAGATAGGCGTTGGAAGAAACGGATCGAACCCGGAAATACGAAAGATCGCGTCGATCTCGCGCGCTCGTGTCACTCAGGTGGCCAGGCGAACTCGATCGGTAAACAAAAACGAAGAAACGTTCTTGTACTTACGGAGGGTGAACGTAGTCTGAGGGACAGTTAAAAAGAGACACCAAACGTCGTCCGTGGCCGTCGTTGTCGCCGATGGTGATGGTGGCAATGGTAAATAACTGCGATGGTGTGGTGTGGTGGTGGTGGTGGTGGTGGTGGTGGTGGTGGTGGTGGTGGTGGCGATAGTGATGGTGATGGTGGTAGTGGTGGTGGTGGTTGATGATGACGGTAGAGGTGGTAGCACCGGCGGGTAAAGTCAACCGTGACCGATAAGAAAGAAAGGAAATTCGAGCGTGATATTCGAAATTCCAATCGGTTATTATGGTACGAGGTATTTTTAGAAATGCCCGTTTCTGTATTACTGTTACGGATGAACGAAGCGCGACTGTTGTTCACCGCGCTGGTGAAGAAGACAGCGTCGCAAACGAAAAGGAGAGACCGAGAGCCGAGGAGGAAAAGGAAAAACGCGAGAAGAGAGAGAGGATCAACCTCGAAGAGTCGTGTACTCGCCAATTTGCGAGCGAGCAGGTAAAGCCTATGCACGCCGTGACGGATGAGACGGAGCCAGACGAGGCGAAATGAGACGAAACGAAACGAGCATTAAATGCCATTAATCTATCTATTGTACAGCCGTTGGTAGATCTCTCGATTCGATTAATCGGGGTTGTCGCGAACAGGGCTCCGTGTGCTCCGTTTCTTTCGACTTTCGAGAGACGACAGGAAGGAGCGACAGGTCTGGAGCGAATGCCGCGAGAGCCGGGTCCGTCTCCGTTTCGTCGACCGCGATGCACGGAGACAAACTCTCTTATCTCCTCGTCCTCTGTTTACATGTCCCGTCTTTCCTCTGTGCCACGTTCTGCGGCCCAAGCAAGCAGTCCAATCGTGCGCGACGGAGGGGGCAGCTCTGGTGGGGACTTCCCAGCCCGGAACCAGAACGACACGCTCAACAGATGGCGCGATATAGCATTGCGGTTATGGTTGCGGTTCACCTGGCGAACAAACATCGATTTTAGTTGATGTGAAATTGAAATAACATTTCTCTAAAGAAATACGGAAGTTCATATTATCATAATGTTATTTGTATACGTACGCAACATCACGCTGTACCATGTATACACCGATAGAAATGTATTCATGCCCCACGGTTTTCGTTATTTAGATCGAAATAGACTGAAATACCGAAGTCGGATAAAATAGTCTGCACTTGTTCAGCTATTGAATATGAAATGCTAATATATTCAAGTAGCCGCACAACGTGCGAATATTTTTAAGCATTCGACTAGAATATAGAATAGCAATATATTCATCGTATCTAACATGGTTTGCAAGGGCCACGATCTTAGTCTTCGACTCTGTAATACATTTCATTCTAAGAGAAAAGTTGAAGGTCATAGAAATTCAAGGTAATCTACCGTCCTGAATTTCTGGCATCCTAACGAATAGAAACGATTGCAAAATAATTCGTTACCGATCGAACTATGATGTATGCGCATTCAGACGTTTGATACATGTGTTTCTGACACTCATACACGGCGAGACGAGACGGCAATGAACTGCAGCAAGCATCGCATAGAACAGGCTAGATCTAACCGAGAGAAATAATCTAGCTGCATCTATGACGCGGTATCAAGCGCCGGTTCAAACTTGTTTTCGATGGAATCGGAAGAATCCCCGGATACGAGATCTTACCGAGAGTCGAGTCAGAAGAGATGAAGATAAACGATAATTCGGAGGAATAAGTCGGAAGATAATTCGTTAGAAATCAAATCGTTACTCGTGATCTTGACGTTTAGAAGCGTGACTTCAAATTCCAATCCTTTAAGGCTACCAGCGTTTAGGATTTTGAAAGTTGCATGGACAGTAGGATTTTGCGAGTCCAGTAAAATACGGGGAACCTAGGAAGAAATAACAATTTCAATATACTGATAAATGTGTTATCAAAAACCATGCTTTTTCTTTAATGGTAAATAATAATTAAAAGAGTAATGACTGTGGGAGCTCTTTAAATTATAAATATGTCCCGTACGAGACACTGTATATTTTATTTTTATGATCTACTTTCGTACAGAGTCGGGATTTTAATGTAAAGTGGTCCTACAGCTATTCCTTGTTAATTTTGAATAATTAATTTATTGTACGCACGGAATAAGCGTGTCCTCCGATGAAACTGTTCTCGCGAAAGTTTCCGATCCGGCAAAAGTTTGACCTCTCTGTCGGTGAACACACACACGCACACCGGTACTACACAGACACGGTCCCGCGGGTCCGTACGCTACACTCACACGCATACACGCTTGCGCCTGGCGTATCGCTACACCGAAGATGATCGACCAAAGTTGACCAACCAGGAAGCGATCACGGACAACTGGTCACTCGCCGGAATTCTGTCCTTTGCGATTACACGTTTCTGTGGTCTGCTTTAAAATCGGAATCGTCCTCGGAACTCGTTTAATGCGATGCCGTTAAAGCAGGAATTTTCTCACCGTGGTTCTTTATTCGGTATCGAGCCGATCGAACGTGTACGATGAAACAACTTGTCGTTAGAAGCAGAGAATTAATTTAAATTCTTATTATTATCAAGGACATGTATGTTTTAGTAGGAATTCATCTCGAGCACACGTTTAGACAATTCCCCGACTTAATCGTCGAACCACGTGCTAGTAAAGACGAACGGCAAAACTTCTGTGAAGATGTCGATATTCGGATCAAGACTACGTCCGAGTCCTTCGATCACGACCATGCTAAGGATCACGCTGCTGAAGGATCCGTCTTGCTTGACTCGATGCTGAACCATCGCGGAAAACAACTCTGTCACGACCGTGCTTACGCTCACCTGCAAAAGTTTCAAGACTCGTCGAGGCTTCGAGGCGCTTCTAACAGTTGGATAATTACAGTGATGTTATCTTTAAGATGAGAATTAACGATCTCCCGCATCGCATTTTTAAAACCGTCCGGGTCGGGAGATGCTTGCGAGGTATGTTCCAAGATGTACTCCGCCGCCAGTTCGCCCTGAAAATAAAAGAAAGGAAGTAAGAATCGATAGTAATTAAAAAGGAAATAAAGATCATCGTTTCCGTACATACGTTACCCATTAATACAGAGCGGAAAACGTCCCTAAGATTTCGTTGACAGCGAGCGTTCAGTGATACTACCAAACCGCAATCGAGTATGACTAATCGCGGATAGCTTGGCAAGTAATCACGATCGATAAACCTCCCAAGCCAGGCCCAAATTCTTCCAGTTGGCTCACAGTTTGTGTCAACTAGGATGTTACCAGGGTGTAAGTCGCAATGAATGAAATTATCTTTAAATACCTGTAATTCACGATCGATCGTTCCCGATCACTCTTAACATATACGGTCTCCTTTATTAATCTTAATACTACGCTTAATAAAAAAATCGATCGAATGATCGCCTACCATTTTCAAGATCGTCCTGATTCCTATCTTAGCTAGTTTCTCTTGGAGCTTGGTATCGTCATACTCGAGATAATCGGAAATCGGTGTACCTTCGTGAAAGCTTTCCACGAGTATTTCACGTTGCGTGAAATTCGTGTAAGGATGGGGAAAAATGACGTCCTCCTTTCCGGCGAAATTTTTGGAAAATTTTAATAAGTTAGCCTCTTCAAGATTCATATCGACCTTTACGAAAGTACAAAGATGAATGGTTGAGAATCGATGATTAGGAAGTTAATTTAGAAAGTTACTTGATTTTCCATTATCTGCGAGAACTCGTCGATGCAGTCGGGAAGACTGAGCCAATGTAATTGCGGAACGATGTACGTTGCGCACTTACAAATCCCCTTCATGATGGACAGATCTCGCCTAAAATAAGCGAAACGAAAACGGTTAATAAAATATTCAAGGAAAAGAATGGATTCGCGACGTGACGTTATACTTTAGCTGGCCTTTAATTCCAGGATGTAGAATTTTAATCGCCACAGGTTGCAATTTCCTTTTGTACGCGTTGTCCTGTTGCATTTCACCGTCATCGTTCAACATTCTATCTGAAATTAATTTGCATTAATCTCAGCTTGGTCTAATCCTTTCGAACGAAGCGGCGACATTCGCGTTATTTACCGACGAAAGTGTTTATCCATCCGAGGTTGAAGTACTCGATAACTGTAAAAAGGTTTCAATTATTTTGTGTTACTTTTATACGGTTCAAAAATGTTTAGCTTGTATTATAGATTACGTAATTTCCGGTTGACTATTCTCCATTCTCCTCGTTCTTTGTCATGCTGTACCATGAACCGCTTTTTATGTTTACTGTTAAACCGTGCCTAGTATTCATGGAACATGAAAAAGGTGATATGCATCCTCTATATGTGTGACAAGGTTGCTGAATTAATTATTAGTTTCTCTTAGTATATGAAAAAGAGGAATTTAAAAATAGAGGATATCACGTATACACTATATATTGAGATTATTTTTTCCATATTCCATAAATATTATGAAATTGTTAATATACCACTACGTATCGTGCACGGTACGTGTCTAAAATACTTAATAAAAAAAATGACTATTTTCATCGAACAGAAACTTCCGTCCATCCATCAGTCCGTCCGTCCGTCCGTCCGTCCATCTTACGACAGAAATAGGAGTGTATAGAGTTACACAAAAAGACTTTCTAATTTACTTTGCACGAACGTAGGTATTCGAGGCGTTCGCGTTACTTCGACTCGAGCATTCAGATCCACCCATGCCTTGTACACCTGCCGATCGGACACGAATCGATTGAAGAAAAACAACAAATGAAAAAGAACGTGTCGGATCAAACAGATTCGCCCATGGTGCATCCTTATACCTGAGCGCAGCATCCCGATCCGATCGGTACTTTGTCCTCGAATTTCACGAATATATTCTTCCAATTTGAACCATACGTAGATTTCAGCAAATGCTTCGTATAACTCCACGAATGCGGTGAAACCGTACGCTGCAATCGCGAAAGCGTACGGCAAATATCCTCAGGAAACAGATCGTTTCGCGTAGCCGCCCACTGGCCGAATTTGACGAATATCGGGCCCAAATGTTCGATACCTAAAATTAGCGGTATCAAAACTAAAGTTTAAATAAAATTTCTAGAACTAACCAACAAATTAATAATGGTGCGAATCTGAAATTCAACACCATCTATATTTCTACGTTCAATATAAATTCTACGTAAATAATTACTTTTCCGTAAAATTTCCGGAAACACGTGTCCATGGGTGAAACGCGTGACGAAATATGCGATTGCCAATCCGGTTACAATGGATCCTATCACGAAAATTCGTGTCAGAATTAAAATAGCATTCTGGACTGCAGCGAAGAAACCTTCATGCTGTGTGCTTTTTAACAAAGATTTGGTTGGATGCATATATGGTCGAAGATTAGGCTCGTAAGAGAGAATAAGGACAGCCTGAACGGCTCGTTTGGAACCCTCGAAATTGATGTGCCTCATTAACGTCCTGCAAAATCGAATCGGTGCCGCGTTCTTATGATTTCTCGTTTGCCAATTGTCCCGTCTATTTTGGCGAAATTTGCTTGACCGAAACACTCTCAAGAGGTTCGAATAAAATGCCATTGTTCATCGTACGCTGTTGCGATTTTGCCATACACGAGAAAGAATATGTCCTTCGTTACAACTCCATTAGGACAATGCACTTATTGCATGATCAAAATCGATTGGGAATCCAGTAACATCGTACGTGTTTAAAACTATTTTTTCGACCGTGCAGGTTCATTGTGAATAATTAGAATACAATTTACAATCATGTAATAAAATTACGCGAGTCTTTTACCTTATTATTAGGCCGTCATGCGATTACGATACGTTTTCAAATAAACTCCTGTACGTTTCCGCTTTCCCCATTTGGTAACACTGGGTAACACAGTTGGGTCGATCCTGTTCGTTCATGAGAATAGATAACTAGCAAATCGATATAGAAATTATTATAAGATCTCATGCGATTGGGGCATTCATGTTGCATTGAGAATAGAAAACGAAAGAACGGCATTTCGAGGAAACAAGCAGAAAAGAGAACTACATTCACTCGATATAGTAGATATAGATTTGTTCATGTTTACGTCTTTCTAACCAAAACTGTTGGTTAATTGTTCATAATATTGTCGGTATACGATTAAAAAACGGATTTTACTGACGATTCGTCGTAATAATTTAAATACATCGTTACATGTCAGAAGTTATACGTATGCATGTATGTATTTATGTCATATTTCGAAATAAAATTAAAAAAATACTCTCTTATCGCGGACTTAAATCTTGACGATGAAGACTATGTTGTTATATTGCAGGAACTTCAGTTGAATATTTTATGATTAAAATTGGATTGTGGTAAGGCATTTCGTTCAACTATATTAGAAGGGATAAATAATGAATATCCGCAGCAGAAGAAAGAATACTCTCGTTAAAGAAACCAAGACTGAATAATCTGACATTACATGAAGCCTGAGATATGCATGGCTCTTGTATGACAATAGAAGTTTGATAGGATGCCCACCATAGCCAGTTCCTCTTTAACATATGAAATTCTCATGTACTTTAATTCCTTTTATTTTGGTATGTTTGCTGTTTGCGAATTGGTCATGGGATTCTTCAAGGCTGCAAATTTGCCTTCACCTGGCACGAGCAAAACATTGTTAGAGTTTGCAATTTTGTTCTTCCTTATAACCACGGAAGGTGCCAGAATTTATCTTGGAAGGAAAGGAAACTTGACAGAACACGGACTACCAATTCTTATCGGATTTATTTTAACTATACCTAGCTCGCTGGCAACATTGTACTTTTTAATTTGGCAAAATTATGTGCTGCGATTGGAAGTAATTCTTTGCAGCATACAACTAGTCCTCCTGGCATCTGAATTAGTTATTTCCGTCTTGTGCCTTATAGCTATTTATCGTCCTCCATCTCCCGAAGAGTGAGTAATGCTTTGAGTGCCTTCTATCATCTTTCCAAATACGTACAATTTTAATGTATACAATATATAAATGAAGAAAATAGAAGTAAAATAAAACTTGTTTTTCATTTTCATACCCTTTAAAGTATTCCTAGATACTAAATTAATGTTTATTTATTTTAGAAATTGATATGATCTGTAGCTATACTACTTAATTTAAGATCTGTTTCTTTTCTTATTAATGTCTTTTTTTTTAAAGTATGCAATTGTACATTGTATTTACAACTAGTATTTATAATAAAATAAATATTTCTTAAATAAATAATACATATTTCTAATTTGATCATGTTTAGTAGATATTATAAGTAAACATTTACGAATAAATGGTTGGATTATCGAGACTGTAAAGTACACATAAAAACAAATGTTAAAACAACATTCTTAATACTTTATAGAAAATATTAATGGTTTAAAATCAAAAATACTTAATAAAATATGTATGCATTCAAAAAAGAAAACATACGAATTCTCGCAAAATTTGCAACTATACGTTCTAATTTTTTTATAATTAATCTTTTATACTATTTGCCGCTGCTCTGCGTCTTCTAATAGCACGTAATCGATTATTACAGTATATTCGTAAAAACACCGAACCAAATACTAATAATATGCCTATTACGCCGATAGCTGTTACACGATGATGATATATCAAACAGGATAACAGTATAGCCAAACCCTAAAAAAACAAATGACATTTTTTGAAACATACATTCTAATAGCACAGTCGTCTAAAAAACAAATCGTTACCTGCCGAAGAGTCATCATGATCACAAATGTCACTGGCCCAAATTTAGAAATTGTATAAAAAATATATAGCTGGCCGCTAGCTGAACAAATTGATATGAGTAAACAGTCCATGATGAATGCAGGGTACTATACAAAAATATTATAAGTGCACCATAAATGATTATTTTTGTAATTATTTCTATTCTATTAGACACAGCTTGACTCACCTTTGTCATAAAAGAAAGTATGAGAGGAAAACTCGACTGCTGTAATAAGGACATCGCGGTTAATAAACAGGAAAACATATTAACTACACACATCATTTGTACGCTCGTTGCGCCATATTCCACGAATAATGCATTCTGCCAGGTACTCGTAAAGCTATCTAATAGTAAGTACCCTCCTAGAAGAATAGTACCAGAGACAGTAGTAGCTCCATCTAAAAGTATTAAAGTAAAATCAACAACAAAAATAACAACGTTAACAAATCTAAATTTACGAAATAAGAAATTTTACCGTTTCTATACTCGGAATTATCTAACATAAACAATGTCATTCCAATGCAAATAAGTACAGCTGTAACATACTCATAGTACTCATATGTAGTATGCGAAATTATTTTTCCCATTATCATCACTGGAATTATTTTAGAAGCTTTTGCCAATACCTGTGTTGGAAAGCTAACGAATTTTAAAGCTTCATATTGACACCAACTGCTCATGATATTTGATAAAGAGCAAAATGCATATTTGTAAAGTGGTGCTTTATGTTGAGGCTGTCTTTGAACAATTAAATACAATCCTGACATCAGAAATGCAAGAATTCGATTTACAAACACTAAAAATTGAGAATCTTGGAAACGATCCTTGTTACCAGCAGCATTTACATATTCCTGAGGAAAAGTTTTGTGATATCTTAAAAACATTTAGTTACTAAAACAGTATTCAATCTAGCTGAATTATACCTGGGTCATTATTTTCTCTTGCAAATAACCCCATGTTAAAAAGCTAATTAGTAATCCAAAAAAACAATACAGAAGTAATAGAGCTTCTTGGAAAAAAGTACGCTGATTATGATTAGATGGTGTACTTGTATAAGAAGAGTCCAAAAGTCCTGTCTCGCAATGACCCACAAAGCATGAATGTACCAGCCTAGGAATGCATCCTTTACCTGCACAAAAACAATACACATAATTTCAGAAAAAAACTTGTAAATCTATTTAATCTTATTCATTTTTTTTATTTACCTCCCCTTTGAATATATTTGGTACGACGTACGTATTTATAGATAAGGCAACCTGGCAATAATACAGTAGCATAACTTAATAAATTTAAACATAATCTGATAATCCAATCATAAGAGGAAGACTTAAAAAATTGTTCTCCAGTGTTCACAAAAGATTTGATAACTTCGCTAACTCCAAATACCAGGCTCACTGAAAGTAGTAGCAATAAGCTACAAAAAATATTAATTTAGTGCATTGTATTAAAACCTAAAACCTATTAATGTACGCGTATAAAATGTCAAACAAGTTAGAATTAATTATACCATTTTTTGAAAGAAAATATAGATACTTAACGCTATTATTATTCGAACTTATAACTGAAACTCACCAAATTACAATATCGCTCACAAAATTTCGCATTGTCCTTATTGTAATTGAATGATCGTAAAATAAACAGTTATTAAATAATAAATCGTTTCATAACCTTGCCCTAACCACGTTAATACTTTGCGATTACATCCAGGAGTGCAAAAGTATAAAAATTGTATATCAACAATTTACAATTAATATTGTACTACATATCGTTGGTATATATTATAATAGACGATATTTAAAAAATCATAATTTCAATGATTTATAATATTTTGTTCGAAAACAAGACGTAATATTCATGAACGATCATCAATGAGAAGTACGATTTACGATGTTCTAATTGATCATTTATGAGCATCCAAAAAATGATTCATCAAATCATTTTTTGAAATCAATCCTGTCTTCCTACCGACTAATGTCAGATCCATATCTATTTACAGACATGACACGTGAGGTTCTGATACTGATTCTGTTCATTCAATCTTATGTATAATATTTTTTTTCTTTGTATTTTGTTCAATTCGTAAATTCAAAACTGTAAGTGTTATCACAGTTTTCAGACAAGTCGAATTGTTCTATTGTGTATAGTTACGAAAATATAACGAAATATATAAAACGTGTTGAATACAATTCAAATATTTAGCTTAACATTTAATTTAAATGAAAAACAATGATGGTGATGCATTGTCATACTTTTATGTTTTGAGTTTCAAATATAATGCAATCAGACATTTAATTTATACCACGTAAATATGGTTATTTGCATTCTCGTACGCATAGACCTCTCGTACGTTGGTATTTCAAGATACATTAGAACTTTATCATGTAGCAAGTCTATGATAGACGTACTCTGTGATTCTATACCTGTACATGTGTGTGGAAACAAGGAAAGTGTATTAAAATTGGTTACATTTTGTAATTTACACGTTGTTTAACGTTCAAAGTTGGGCTATCATGGCTTTAATAAGTAAGTCTGAATTTGTTATATAACAAGTGATAATAATCAGAAATAATTAAAGCGTATCTAAGAAACACCGGTAATTTGTCTCATTGTGTATTGCGTTACTTATTTGTCGGACAGGATTTATATTACCCCTTCCCCAAAAGATGACAGAAAATGCGCGGGAATGCCAAAGGTTTAGGCGGGAAATGTAGCAAATGTGGTCAAGTGCGATTAAGTGTGATAATTCGGTGTGATATTCGATTGAATGGCTACACAAACAGTAGAATAACGTGACTGTTTAAATATAATTGTTCTTCGATGTGTTCTTCTAATTTCGTATTCGTATTATAATATATCTAAATTTATTTACGCGTTATCCTTAGTTTTTGGTTAACTAGAACTCGTTAACACACTTCTCTCCAAGTGTCTATTAAAATTTTAGCTTGTCCTCGACCTAATATTTCGATTATTTTATTAAAAGAGGCTGATAGTTCTATTTTGTTTATCGTGGTAAGTAACGCAATACGATTTTTAGGATATTTAAAATTATCAATGTTAAATTTTTAAAGGTAAACATTTGGTCGTACTAATAAAAAAAATGACTAATTCGCCTGTGAAGTTACACAAACGGCCATTTACAGTATGTATAGAGGGAAATATAGGAAGTGGAAAAACGACGTTCTTAAGTCATTTTAAGCAATTTAACAATACAACAGTTCTACAGGAACCAGTAGATCTTTGGCGAGACGTAGCTGGAACTAATTTACTAGTAAGAATTTATGAATTTAAATTTATACTAATGTGAGATAAAATATAGGTAATAAATATGTTTTAATATTATTTAGGAATTGATGTACTCGGATCCAAAACGTTATGCTTTCTTATTCCAATCCTATGTGCAATTAACAATGCTTCAACTTCACACATATAAAACTCCCTTGCCATACAAAATCATGGAAAGATCTGTGTATAGTGCAAGGTGTTTTATTGAAAATATGAAGCGTACAAACATGTTAACCGATGTAGAAATTGTAGTATTGGAAGATTGGTATGATTGGTGTATAAAAAGTGCTAATATAGAAACAGATTTAATAGGTAACACATATATTTATGCTTCTATAGCACAAGTACAAAGCAGTACTTGTTGGTATTAACCTCTGTCTTTATTTTAAAATAGTGTATATTAGAACATCTCCAGAAGTTGTATATCAGAGGATGAAAGCAAGAGCAAGAAAGGAAGAAAATTGCGTATCTTTAGAATATTTAAAGCAAATTCATGGCAT
This sequence comes from Hylaeus volcanicus, assembly GCF_026283585.1. NCBI lineage: Eukaryota > Metazoa > Arthropoda > Insecta > Hymenoptera > Colletidae > Hylaeus > Hylaeus volcanicus. The sequence goes on from NC_071982.1 coordinate 18,387,292, forward strand.
TCACGACGATTGGCTTTATCATCAAACATTATTCAATATACCAGCGCCAATTTTAATTCTAGATGGGAACAAGAATCTTGAAGAAATGGTAAATGAATTTGAAAATTGTAAAAATCGGATTTTCGGCAAGAAAGATGTCGAAAAAAAAGAAGCAGAAAGTATAATTACTCCGTTATCATCAAGACATTCTCTGACAGAGATTAAAACAGGTTCATCTCATTGACATATACAAAACAACATCTAATGTACCGGTAATTTTTTAATTTTTTTACATTAAATCATTGTACATATGTAATAAAAAGAGTATTGCATAATATTAATTGAAAGCAAACTTTAATTGTATATCTATGTAAATGTACTTACATGTAGACATTAGCTGTAAGACTGATTGGAATTGGACTGTTAAGAAACGAAATTGTATATATTAGAATAAAACTATGTAGTAAATAAATTTTGAATGTAACACGAATTATAAATATAAAAAGATAAAAATGTATTTACATAATTATTGCATTAGTTTTTTAAGTTATGTATTACTGGAACATGCCATTATATTATGTATAACAGTTCTATATTAGTAAAACAAACGTAGACACGTTTTTCGAATACAATATCGTCGAGTAACATATGATTTCCATATGGTTTTGTAGCATATATGTATATATAGATAAAAGATTCAAGCTGAACCCATATGAGCAAAGGCTAACCGTTCTGCACAGTCGTATTCTTGGCAAGTCCACAATTCTTTAATCAGACTTCCGAGTTTTGCATCCGTCGTGTTAGCTTGTTTCCAATCAAGAAATATTTGATAAACTACCTAAAAGGAAACAATTAGACACGTGAAATTTATGAATACGCAAAGCATTCTATAATCACTGAATCGTAATTGAATTTACTTCACTTATTCCTCTGAATCTATAATTTTCTTCGAATTGTTCGATTTGACCATCCGAATATAATAGCCTCCTGGCAACGTCTCTCCAACCGTGTCCAATATGAGTTTTAATAATAAATATATCATCCAATGTAATTTCCTTAGTACAAGCACTTAATCGTTCCACCTCCACAGACATCTCTCGTATCTTCGATTTCGACCATGATTTTGTTGATTCGGTTGGAAATTGATTAACGTTACAAATGTAACTAGTTCTCGCGCCAATTTTCACTCCATTCGAATTAATTATATTGTAATTCACAACGTTTGCCCCTTGTGCTGTAAAAAACAAATTAACGATTAAATATTAATCGCCCTAACACAATCAGAGGTCGAACGAATCAGCAACAATTGCAACGCACTTACGATACTTCGATTGTTTTGATTTCGTTTTTGTTTTCACGTTTGGCTTCTTATGCTGTTTCTCGTCGGTTGAGGAGGATTTTGTATCGTTGAAGTCTTGTTCTGTTTTAGAGGAACAAGTATTTGTTGGTATCGCGTTATTCGACAAAGATTTGCTTTCCTCCGTCGACGTCACATCATTTTGTTCAAATTGAGGCGTTGGGTTCGATTTGGTCTTAGTTTTGGTGTTGCGATCATCCGGTTCTAAATTATGTGTGTAGCTTGTGGGTTCTTTTCGCGGAGGATCAGGTATCACATCAGTCGTTAGCATATGAAACCGACGCGATATTTCCGAAAATATTGGCATTTTTGTCCAAAATCCTTGTCGCTATAAAAAAAAATCCCTCCACATTACCTTCGTTCTTTTTCTCGTAAAAAAATTAAAAATTAATCATTTCAATTTTCGAGTTTCGCGAATGTAAAGATCAGGTTTCGATCCGTCTCTATAAATAACGTTATATTACTAATTTATTTATTCGATAGGTTTGGGATTTTTGACATCTTACAATCGTACGTAGTTTAATTCCTTGTATCGTGCCAATGCAAAGAGGAACAGAGCAATCGATGAAGATGTCCACCGTATCTTCACTCTATCATCCAGTATTCGTTTATACGCATGTTATGCACTGTATGAGACACTGCATTCTTTTTTTGTCAACGTGTGTACATATCAGAACTTTTCTTCACGATATGTGCCAGTGTGCGATAAGAGGTTTTTCTCGAGACTTTTATTATACACTTAAGTAAACAAACGTTTCCTAATAACGAATACACTATGTATCTCACTGGCAACGCCTGAAGTATAAAAATTTATGCAAATCACGTATTAATCACGTGTTTCATTGTCTACGAGAGGAAAAACAAAAAATTAATCGCAGATGAAACAAATTGTAATGCAGTTAATAAACTTTTTGTTTGCGCCACGATACTCATCGACCTCGCGAAATGATCCATCTGGGTTTTTCAGAAGTGAAACCGGTTCTACATTTGCGAGGACGAAACCACAAGTGTTATTTAATAAACATGTCGCATTCAAAACGGATCATCTTCAAGGCGAAAAATGCTTTGTTTCGTTTATCGTTATTTCTTTTGCTCGAAAGTATTCGTGCCTACAAGACTTGAAATTAGATTACAACTAAACGCTTTCTACTTTCTACTGAAATATTCGAAGGAATCGTTATAGATTAATGGGATACATTCCATCATTTTCTTTTGTTTATCTACGGAAAGTACGAATGCAACAGGTTGCATGAACTAACTCGACTATGAGTCCTTTGTATTTGAAAATATACGATACAAAACTCTAATTATCATGCATTCAAACAGTCTAATTAGAATATTCATGCATACGTTACATCGGAGTATGTACTTGGAGAGAGAATGTATCCTAATAAGTAAATTTCCTGATTTTAAACGTGCGAATTCATTTCATGTCTAGACAGCGTAATAGAACTAGTCTTCGATTTCTATTTTTTTTGTTCTTATACAATACACCCACCGTATTTTTAGAACAAAATTTCACTCGTTCGTCGATTGACAATTATTTCATTTGTATCGCTCACAAGTAAAGTCATCCGACGATCAATGTGTTTATGTACATACTTTGATGTTAACCTCTCGACTATCACTGACATGCATCGTCTGCAATGGCTGTGATACTGATAATTGAATAGTCAGAACGTGACGTACAACGTATTTTCCGTATTACAACCTACTGAAAAATTAAACGTCTCGATTGTCTCGATAATCCGTTTACATATTATTGTACCCTCATTTTCCATTCCTGAATATTGTACATATATTACGAATATTACATTATTATCACACTTTTTTTTCTAAATTCGATGATTTTTAACATAAAAAGGGGAAATTCGTAGAGTTTTGTAGAAATACATGATTAAAATCAATTAAAATATGAATCGCGGACAAGTTTTAAGAGACTATGAATTATCACAGGACACTGTAGAGAAATTAAAAGTAATTAAGGAAAAACTAAAAGAAAATATAATGCAGGCCGATCCAATATGGAATATTATAGTAGAAAAGGTTGGTATTATCGGTAAAGATTCGATATCAGGTAAATAATATATAATGCATCATTTAGGAGGAACAAGAAGTATTCCTAAGCGAAGAAGATATCACAGATGAGAGTGACAAAGATGACACCATGTCACCCATGATATCAGATGATGCTAAGCTTCAATCTACTCAATTTTATTTTACACAAGTTGACATTAAGTTAGACAAAGATGTTAAGGAGGCATCAATACAAAAGTTTGATATCATAGAATATCTTTATGAAGGATTAGAGCGATCAAATGGAAAATTAGATTTAAATCAGTTAGAAAACTTAGCAGATGAAGAACTTGTGGAAGTAGTTTGTAACTTAGAGAAAAAATTAAGCATATTGGGTACCTATAATCTTTGTTGTTCTATGAATAATATGACTTTGGAACAACGAATGAAATATATAGAAATTTGTCTTACTCACTTGTTATTACCAAAGGTGATGCTACTGAATAATTGTATTAAAATATTTGCACTGCAAGTGCAATTAATATCATTTAAGCACTGTTGTAGATAATTACCCTGGAAGAACCATCAAGGCTACTATTATCTGCTATCACAGAGTGTGTTCAGAAATTTCCAGATGATATTCAAAAATTCATTTTTATCCCTTTATTAAATATTGATTTAAAAGATGTAACAAGTGTCACTGCTATAGCAAATGCATTTGAATCTGAAAGAAACATTGTCCTTATTACGTGCGTGCTCAAAATATTGCTTATCAACATTGTAATGTGTCCCATTATATTACTAATTACTTTTTATCATTATTCATAGGGAATATTTATCATATGCACAGGAACTCAAGTCCTGGCATCTTCCCATTCTACACAATTTGATATCTGTTAAAACAGATATTGTTACAAATGATAAACTCATACAACTATTGTCAATAAAAGCACTTGACTTTGCCAAGGACAAAAATTTCGGAAAACTTATACTATCGTTAATTAAAGTAAATACAAATTTTACAGACCAACAAAAGGATCTGTTATGGGAAATAGCCAATATAAATCAAACATTATTCAAGAGACCCATACAAAATATTTTGAAAACTTTGTAATTTGTGCATGTGTGTATATTTTCAATAAAGTTTGTATTTTGATAATCGTGGAATACTTTTTTTCTTTTTTTAACACCTGAATCACATACAGTATATTATTTATATGCGAAAGAATTAATTATTATAATGTTATAGTTTGAATATTCCCGCGCATTCCTTTTGTATGTTTCATTTCTCTTTCATGTTATTAGCCACCTAGCGGTGAATTACCTGAACTAACCTTAGGAGTTTGGTCAGCGCCTTTATCGGGAAAACGCTCAAGTTTGTCCTCGATTAGTTCCTTCTTTCCCTCTTAGATGGCGCCATTTATCCTATTAACTCCTGTCGGTAAATCATTAGAACAAATGGCGCCATCTAACAGTAAAAAAAGAAACTATCGAGGACAAACTTGAGTATTTTCCCGATAGAGGCGCTGACCAAACTCCTAAGGTTAGTTCAGGTAATTCACCGCTAGGTGGCTAATAACATGAAAGAGAAATGAAACATCCTAAGTGAATGCGCGGGAATATTCAAACTATAACATTATAATAATTAATTTTTCCGCATATACTAGATATATAGCATGTTGTAATTATGCTTATAATACCTTTAAACAGATGCGGAATTGTTGATGTTATCTATGAACATATTCTGATACCATTCAATACCATTAATAAATGATAAACAATGCGGTAGGAGTATGCGCGTAGCCTATTCTCTCGCGACTCACCCAATTGAGCTTCGAGGTGTTGGCTGTTAGATGGGCGAATAACATAAAAGAAAAAATTCATTATCGAAACGTATATATCCAGGTGTATCATATAAATACTTTGTACGATTGTACTCTCTCCTAATCTATCCTTGTTATTCTTCATTGATTACTGAACATATTATTAATTGAATACACATTCCTGAATGCACTGTTATCATTGTCTATATGAAAACGAGTCTTATTTGTATAGGAACTAAATCGTTACTGCCATCGTTACTGAATTTGTTACTGTCATAACAATTACAATGCCTGCAACAGCTTTGCATAAGTTTATAACATTCATAGGATTACTTTCAATACTACATGCGGCCTATTCTGCTGCGCAACGTGCGTATCACTTGTTTATTTAAGATTTCGTCTATTTTAAATCGATATATTTTAGGTTAAGTTATTCCAATGTTTCTGTTGGAATTGCTGCGTCAAATGTACTATTTTTTACAGATCGTTCATACTTGCGAATAACGGAACAAGAATTTACCACTCTACCGATCGATGTAAGTATCGAATGTTAATACAATTAAAATGTGTATAATGTACAAACAAGTGATGTACATGTTCCAGATTTTAATACAGGGCATTGTCAGCTTATTTATGGTTATGTACGGAGTAATGTATATAGCTGGCGATTTCAAAGAAATTCGAGCTGTGGTTGATTTGGAAAATAAGTCTTGGGAAACTCTGCGAAATTTGCCATCATTTCAAACGTTCAATCATCGCGGAAGACATTTCTTTCTTCGACAATAAGGTTATGCTAAATTAATGTTAAAAAAGATGTAATATCAATGCAATTTTTCGAGGATTAATAAATTTGATACACTTCGCAATATATTCCACATAAATCACAAAATCATGTATACAGGTAAAAACAACAACTTCACCAATATAATTTGAATTTTAAATCATGTATTTAAAAATATATGTAAATGTACATATACTTTCTATGGACATGGCAGTAAAGTATAAATAAAAGAAATCTGAAAATTTTATTCGTTATCTTTACCTATGTGTTGCATATTTATTTTATGTGAAACATCAATAAATGAATAATAAAAGTGTAATTCGATATAAAGACATCACTTTTTCTGCTTCTTTTTCTCAGCTTCTGCTTCCTTCTCCTTCTCAATTTCTGTTACATATTCTTCGATAGTATCTGAATCCAGCATCTGTAGTACAAAAATGTTAGAGGATATATTATTGCTTTGACACTCTTACGTTATGGAATTCATACCTGTAGAGGTTGACCGCGGCGCATCACGGCGATTTCTAAATTTTTTTGTCCAGACTGTACTACTTCCAGTAAAGCTCTAATAGCTAATTTTATAGAACCCTTTTCAGTTGCTACTTCCTCTACTGTATAATATTTTTGTAAAAACTCGTGTACAGTTTTGGCACTTCGACCTGTCGCATTTGCCTTTAAAAGAAGAAACATGTTAATTTTCTCTTCTTCTATAACTAAAGAATACCATGTACGAAATGTACCTTCCATTCGTAATAAATTCCTGAAGGCTCTGTTTGATACAAGTGTGGAACTCCATCGTAATCAAATCCAGCTAGGAGACATGATATTCCAAAGGGTCTCCTACCATTACTTTGAGTATACTTTTGTTTTAAACCTGAATTTATATATAGATTTTGTAATCACATTTTCAGACATTTTATAATTAATTAAAGATATTCTCCTACCTGCAATATACCTGGTGATGTATTCCAAGGTAACAGGATCTTCTACGGTTAATCTATGACTTTGACATTCGACTTGAGCCCGATTTATTAAGACTCTTGCATCTGCAGTCAAACCTTGAGAAACAAACAAGTACTATGTGTCAATATATAATATGTTCACAGAGCATTTGGTAATTGAATTTGAATGGAATTATATGAAATCGAACCTGCGAATGCCATTACAACATGCTCGTCTAGGAGACATATCTTACGAACGGTACGTTCTTCTTGTAGTTTCGCGATAGATTTCTTTTCAACTCCTAAAACAACTACATCGTTACCACGAACACCCACCTGAAATCATATCAAATTACAACGATATTAGTCTGTAACGAGTTAGCGTTTGTATTACGAAATGTTAAAGTCATTTCATTTCGAAGTATTGTACCTTGAATGTATTAAATTCAGGTTAGAAAAGAGCATGAGAATAGAATGAACAATAGAATATTATATTATTATAAGATATGGTATGAAAAAGTGGTGTTTAACGCAAGATGTACACAAAGTGTTGTATCAAATTTACCGCAAAAGTGAAAGAGGTTAGATGAAATTTGTCAACGTACCGCTGTAGAACCTTTCCTCACAGCCTCCTGAGCGTATTCCACCTGAAGCAAATGCCCATCCGGTGAAAATACCGTAATAGCCCTATCATATCTCGTTGTCATTGTTTGAACTTTCTAAAAACAGTTGTAATTATTAAATGCACGAAATGACTTCGCCGTTTTTCAAAGCGATTGCTATTCACTGCGCGGTTTGATTTCTCTTCTTGCCGATAGAGGCTAACTCGACTCTATAAAATGGTCACATGTATGCAACATAAACATGACTGAAGAACTGTCTAGCGTGACAATAGTAGTATTTATTGCAGCTGGAGTATTAACAATATTATTGCTTTTCATTTTTGCAAAACGTCAAATTATGAGATTTGCCTTACGATCGCGTCGTGGTCCTCATATTCCTATTGGACATGATGCAATAAAGGTACGATTGCTCGCGAAGGTTATATCGCTGTCACAACTAATAATATGCTTTTAATTATTTAGTCACTTAAGAAGGAAATCGAGAGGCGAATAGAAGTAATACCAAGAATTCAATATGAACCACAGCTCATTAGCGATCCAAGATTTATCGTTACACCTAAAGCACAAGTTCCACCGCATTATTATAGACTGAAAGTAGTGGATGATGTCAAAACTTTGGGTAACTACGTTTATAAATTTATTTCGATTAAATTTCAAGCTTAATCAGTTTTTTTTGTGCGTTGTTTGCATAGAGGCTGAAATCAGTAAATATGATAATTGTCTGAAAAGACATCCATCTGAAAATTTGAGGGCATATCTGCTTTCTACATTAGCTACTCCATTGAATGGAAATGGACAAAGATTGATTCATCAATTTTGCGATTTGTATGAACATGCCAGACATGATCCAACAGAATTTGGGGATGAGGAGTATCAAGTATATACACGCTTGTTTCTTAAATTAATGGATGCGTAAGTATCACTGTCCTAAATTTCAAGGGGATTTAAAAAGAGTTTGAATTTTATTCTTTTTTTTAGAGCTCGTTTATTGAAATCTTATCCAAGTAGTAGAAAATCTAGTCCAAGTCGGACACCCATAAAAAAAAATGTTGAAACAAAAAGGAATATATTAGAACCCCGAATGAAATTGCCAGAAGACCAAACATTAACAGGAACACGCCCCAATACATTGACAGTTATGGCTCTGGACAATAGTGAAACATCTGTTTAGCATTATGAAAATTGTCACATACAACATATGTGACGACCTGACAACATATTTATTCATAACTGCCAGTAAATGTCATATGACAGTGCATGTAAGTGAAATACATTTCCACTTTTCAAATAACACATTACATATTGCTCAAATATAATCTTGTTTTACATTTAATATGTTACAGTTACAATTATTGCAAATGGAACTATTATTGTAAAAGTTGTTTGCTTCTGTCATGTATAATATATAATTATACTTCAACCTCAGTCTTAACTGATAAGTATTTAGTCCATACACTTTTGTAGTATGGATTGTGTCTCAAGCAAATTAACGAACGGTGAAATGTACATTTATACGTATTAAAAATAGTACTTATCCTCATGTCGTTTAACCATTCCATGATCTGAAATGTTTAAAAAAATAGATTTGTTACTTTTGCGGAGGTGTTACAAGTATTATCAAATGTATACCTGTATCATGTATGAATAAAAATGATTGTAAATACCTGTGGAACTGCATGTTTCCAATGATGTCTGTCTGAAAGGATCGCGAGAGCTTGAGGAAATAGTTGCGCTTGTACGTTTTGCGATGTAATTATTAAGTCTTGTTTCATTAACATACAGTCTATGCCAGACAGACTGACAACAGACACAAATAAAACCCTACAATAAAATTGTATTTTGGTACTGTGATCTTGCAATGATTCCACCAACAGTCCTTGAATCTGAGTCATAAAGTCTACAATCCAATCTGCGGTGAATTTCTCAAATTGCAATTCAGTTAGCACTCTCTGTATAGTCTCGAGAAAATATGTTTGGATGCTTTGATAAAAATAATAAAGTTCATTGTTACTTGTATAATTTTTGTGGCTAAATTACGACATCTAATAGCAATCTCACCTTGGTATAAATACAGGATCGTCAATGAATTCGTTCAACCACATTAAGAGAGATTCGAAACGTTTCTCTAGAGCCAGCTCGGCTCTGATAGCGATGGCATTTTTTAATTTATTATGTGTCACATCCCACCATACTTTCGGAGATGTTATTTTTTCTAAATGATTTTTCGGTAGTTTTAAAACTGCAATAAAAGAGGACTTGAAACGGTTGCGTGTTAAATCTATTTTGTCTAAAAGCGTTTCCAGAAGATTAGAAAGTAGCGTAGCGATGCCGTGGTGTACTTCTTCGTTGTTTAAGGTTCGAGCATACGAAGACATAATACAATGGAACGAGTTTATCGAATTTTCATCATCGCAACTCATTTTGTCGACTACGTATTCTAATGTGGTTTCCAAAAATAGTTTTATGTTATTTGGTTGTATGGCTTGACACAAGTCTTCGAAACTCGTATACAAAGTGAGATACTCGTTGTTTTTCAAGATGAGATTCGAATCAGTGACAGACTTGTATGTTAATAGATAATTTTGTATGAAAGTTTTGGCAGACAAAGATATTTTTGCCTGATGACATCCGATGGAAAGGGCATATTTTTTAGCTTCAGGTGATATATCAATAGTATCGTCGAGGAAGATCCAATTTATATTTGGCAATGGCTTGGGATATCTATGAGCGAATATTCGCAAGCATTCTGTGATGATACGGTGATTGTTGGGATTGGATTTGTCGCTACGTCTCAAATATTCACCAATGGTTCTTATTACGCTTCTTTCTGGCAAATATTTGTAGTTACGCGGCTCTCCTTGTGGCCAGACGTAAATTCCAGATCGGAAACTGTTAACTTCTTCGGTCGCGAAAGAAATTAAAAGATCTCCAGCTGCCGATAGAGCCGATTTATTTATTTTCTGAAGCATTGCGATCCAACAGCTACCAGGTATGTACGGAAGTATGTCTTCCGGTTTCTTAGCTTCCTCGGTTGAACTGCCAGCGTATGCAGCAGGTAATACAAGTTGAGATCGAAATTCTTCTGGTAATGTTTTTAAAGGAATATGCTCCAGGTGATAGAATCTTAACGCGCCAAGCGCAGATTCAACGACTCTTACATCGTTGTACATCACGTATTTCCATAAATTTGATATAATATCAACTATGAATTGATCATACTCCTCGACGGATCCAGAAGACGGATACGATGTAATATCGCCGAATAGTTTGCAAAGACTTTCTAAGACAATAGTTCGTTTCTCTTTTTCCATTTTCGGGGCCAGCACCTTCCACGTTGAAAGAATGTCTGTTACGGAAGCGTTGCAAAGAGCAGAAATACTTTCAAGTGCAAGGGCGCTTGCGGTTCCACCGTTCGTATCTGTGGAACGATTTAATATCTGCGATAGCAAGGGCACCAAAGCTTCTCCGTGTTCAGGATGATTCTCGCAAATATATTTCATAGCTCTTGCACAGGTTGCACTCGCAAACCAAGAACGATCGTTTTTCATTAAACGGATTATCGCGGCTGAAACGAATCTGTAACATTTTGGTTGGTTTTTCAATGCCTTTAGATATAACTCGATCGTGAAATATTTCAACTGATTTTCACCGCTTAATAACGTGTCCAATGTATGAGTAACAATTGGAATGTTTTCTGTCATAGTTATAAGTTCTGGCACGACGAGTAGTAAATACTTGGATTCTGTACTGCTTTTGCACTTAGTCAATTTATGCAAAACTAAAGACAATAAGTGCGATTCGAAATTTTTTGTTTCATTTCTAACATCGATTAGTATGTTACAACATAGTTCGGCTACTTGTGGATCGTTTGTTTGTAAAAAGAGGCCGGATAATAATAATTTACATTTACTTTTTAAATCAATGGGCGCGCGCGACATGTTCTTTGACCACGATAAGATATCACACGGTTTCCAGACATTTATACAACGCACGATATCAACGTAAAATTGAACGTAAGAGTTGGAAAAAGTAAACGCTTCGAAAATTTTACTCATGAAAAGAGCATCATCGTTATCCGCGAACTGAGTATTAGCAAAAGTTCGACTAGTTAAATTAGCTGCCATATCTAAACCACTAGAACATAATACTGATGGATATGCCATCCATTTTAAAATGGATGCCCTTAAAGTATTAAAAAATATATCGTTGTATGACATTTTGGTTGCTATTATTGTACCTGTAACAGGATTTGATAAACGTTTAAGAAGCAAACAGGCACATTAAGTTTCTTTTTAAATTTAAATCACTTACATATTTGTAAAGCTCTGTACAAGTAAATAGCTGGACATATATCAATTATCTCTGCCATTAATGCTAGCATAAGACTTCCTATGTGAGGATTGCATAGATTTATAATAACAGACAATGAGTCAAAATTTGGTCCTGGATCGGATCTGTAATGTATTAGTTGTAGAGTCATAGCTGCAATCACTGGCAATAAAGCAGTGCAATATTCTGTATCCTTCTCTAATAGTGCTTTTTCAGCGAATTTTAACATTCTGTTATTTGTATTAATACAAGTATAAATATTACTTGTACATGACCAGAGCAAAACTTCTGTCCACAAGTACATGCCATGTTTTGACTTAATTAAAAGCTGCCAAACTGGTTGCACACAGCAATCCAGTGAATTCAAAGAAGGATTACATAGAATATACAGAAATACAGGACGTAACACTTCTGTGCTGTTTTCTCTAATTCTGAAATACTTAGATCTTTAATATATACATATATACACATATATTGAGTACTAATATATATTTAGTACATACCGTGGATCCTTGTGATTCATAAAAAGTGTTATTTGATTTAATACAGTTTGCCAACTATGTTTATCTCGATTTAAAATAATTATGAAAGGATGTTGCGGTACATGAAGAGTAAATGGATATAAAGTTTTTTTTTCCATGTTATGCCTGAGATCTAACATTAATAAATGACTGATAGCCATAGCAGCAACTGTGTAATTTCTAAAATATATAATACACTTGTTATATAGTGGAATATGTTAAGGGATATCCATACTAATGTTTATATACTTTATAGAAGAAAGATTCGACGTAAAAGTGGACAGTGCATCGCTAATGTCCCATAATCCATTCTCAACTAGCATGATCAAGGCTTGACAAGCAGATAAACTAAGCGTGGTGTCTGTGCTATTGCACTTGGTTGATAGTAGTTTAAATTCTGCTAACTATTGAAAGCAATACGATTAATAGAACACAAAAATGAAATTGACAGTAGGATAATGTCCAGAATTAAAATTTATTACATTTGTAATGATGACTGTTGATTCATCGTTTCTTTTTTTCTTGATCGAATCATAGAGTTTAGATATCGCCTGTAGAAGAAGTGTAAATATAATAAAGATAACCTCTTTGAGTTTATAAAAGATAAACAACTCACGTGTGATATCAAAACAGGATTTGACGATTCCAATTTATATTCTATTTCATCCATTTTTTTTCGGACAATGGCCTTGGTTTAATTTTTTTCTGAAAGTAACTGAATCAACGACAATTTAACGAAAACAAATATTTAGGTCATAAACATAACCTATACATTACAATACACTGCTAAAATGTACACATGGGTCTATCAATTTTTACTATTCGCGAAAGATACAGCTTGTCACTTTCAAAATAATAAATATTCATAAAAATATTATAAAATCAAAATAATGAAATTTAAAATGTTACTGAAAATGTTAATTTTATAACATTTGTTATGGATCAATTACGCGAATAGAAATTCATGTTTCATCGTAAAATGCTATTATCACATTTAACAATTAATTGTTCAATCTTTAAATTGGTAAACAATATATTTATAAACAATGGACTGCCATCTAACGATGAAGAAGCCAAACTAATTGACCTTTGATCAGTCCCTTCGGCGGGTAAACGCTCGTATGTCGATAAATAGTTCACACAAGTTCACGTATATATAATTAGATGGCACTATTGCAAGACTTCAGTTGGCGCCACGAACGATTTGTATACAAACATAACCTACGAGAATAAACTTTACCTTTTACCTTTTAATCACCTTAAAATATCATCAAAATGTTCTCTATTTCTACATGTATCCTTTGAAACGATGTAACTTTTTTCTAAGGAGCTTTTCCATACGACACACGACCCACACGTGATATGTTCAAGTATTCTAATGTAGATACAGGACCTCGTGTGTGCTACAAAAGAGGTACAAATTCGAGAGGACACGAACGCGTCACAGCAACGATCGAGTATACCGTATAGTGAGATTTTTCAATATATTTATTCGTATGGACAAGTTGGAGGAGCATAGTGCACAATATATTTAATATATAATAGTCCGAGGAAGGGGATTCAGAGTACATTCTGGAGTTTGAACACAATATCTTACAATTTAACGACAAGATGCCTGCGTTTCTGTACTTGCTTTCTGTACGTAACTGTTACTCGTATATTCATATATTCGAAGTGTATAATATATAAAGCGCAACGACTCACTATTTTTATCATTCTAAAAAAAAAAAAAAAATAAAAAAAAAATAAAAAAAAAATAAGGAAACGAGAATACGGGTCCTTGTTTATTACGTTACGTTTATATTTCAGTCCGCCATATGTTGTCGTTTAGTTTACTCGTTCCGAGGATTTTCGCAATTAATTATGCAACATCGTGGCAAATACGTAGTACTCGCTAGAGTATATCCTTAGTCCGGAAGTTGTCTCCAATCGTTTATTCCACTTATTTACGCCTGCAGGGAGTCAAATTAATACGAGTGACTGGACAAAAGGGACCTGAGAAATGAAACAAGTACCTTGGCTCGAAAAGTTTGTCGTTCGCGACCGCAGTGGATTTCGACTCAAAGAGAGAGAGTCGCAGCTAAATTGCCCAAGCCTTTTAAGACGAAATTTAGCTATAGGATTACACTGGAATCGAGTTAGCGAAACTACGAATGAACGTCTATAGCAATCGACGATTGGAGACAGCTCCTTTTCCTCGCGTAATTAGCGATTAACGATCTATATTAAATTTCGTTTAAAAGCAAATACACTTTACAGCCTATACAATCCGTATAACATCGTTCTCCGTGTTCTTTTTTTCATTTTTTTTTCTCTCGGTTTTTCTCTCCGTCTCATTGTTTCTACACGAGTTTTACGTTTTTTTTTTCGCGGAGAGCGCGGGGCAGGTCCAGGTACTTAGGCTATCTGCATATTTTCACAAAAATTCGTCAAGATCGTTCGTCTTCTCTTACACTTTCTCTCTTTTTCCTTCTCTATCTCTCTGTTCGCGTCTCGTTTGTTTTTTTTTTTTTTTTTTATAAAAATCACAGCACAGCACCAGCATTTTTTACTTTAAAGCCTGCCCGTTTCTCCATCCGAACGCCTCATTAAAACTGAGGACGATCATTTAATCCCGCGTTTCTCTCTGCGCGCTCGCCCAAACGAATTCGCCCATTGTTACTCGAATTAAAAATAACCACGCCATGCTCATATTTTTTTTTTCCCGTTTTATTTGGCATTTTGCAACACTATGCACGGCACGATAAAACTATTTTCTCGGATTCCTTGGCAACGCGTTTCCCACAAAAATCGTTCGTACCACGCTTTCCATATCTCTTCATCGATACGATAATAAAATAATGTAACCGATAATTATTAATGAATAATCGTAATAAAAGATACAATGATAATAATCGTTACTGAACTAACGTTAGGTAGTCGTCAGGATACTATGCGCGTGTACCACGGCGGCATTAGTATGTATACCTAATAGCTTTTTTTCTTCCCTTTTCTCGTTAAATAGTCTTATCCGTTTTGTCTTGCCGCTCGGTTCTCTCTCTCTCACACATGCACGCAAAGCACGCATACACAATCTCTCTTTCTCTCGGCTATATTCGCACACCACTACCTACTGTTATTTTTAGTAAACAAATAGCATTCTAGCGTATTCAATGTACAATTACCTACCGCCGCGTTTAATCGTTATTTAGAATCCTGATTTTCCTTTCTCGCTTACATTGTCCTACGAGACAAGTACCTCCATAATTTTTTTTTTTAGTCTCTCTCCCTTACTCTCCCCCACTTCGTTTTCTTCTCTTTACTCTTTTTTTCATTTTTTTTCGTTTTTAAATATTTTTGCTTTGATATCGTTACCGACACGTACACGGATAGGCAATGAAATTGTCTCTAAGAATCGTGTCGTCCGTCCGTGGTGTTTCTTACGCATACACACATAATTTCTCTAGAAAAAAGTCGAGTCTTGCGGTATCACGCAATTTTTTCACTTTTTACAATAAAATACAACGATCTATAATGTCACCGTTACACACGCGAGCGAGACACGCGCACACACGCACGCGCACGCAAACATACACACACACGCACACGTTTGTTTCCTGTTCATCCTCCGCGTCGTTTTCCCATTCCCACACGCTCACCTAAGTTTCTACGTGCGATAAAAACGTTGCTTCGAGAAGAATTTAATTGGTTCGTGGCGCGGGCGAAGATCTCCGGTCCTAGCAGAGTTGGGCACTGATCACCAGTGGTATTATAGTAATCCCTTATCAGATTAATAGCGTCAGATTAATCGGTGATCATAAATCAGCGATTTGTAATTTTCTTCAGGGCCAGTCGTGTCTTGATCATCGACCATGATTGCTGATTCGTTAATCGTTAATCACGATCGTCGATCGCGTTTTGCCCAACGCTGCTTCCTAGGCGGTACATTGGAAGTTACCTCGTCACTCGTGTGAAAGAATCTTTACTCTGAATACTGTGTCTACCAGATTGTCCCACTCTTGACAGAGATTCTCAAGAGCAAGACTCTCTAGCCGACATCAGGCATATCATTTAATAGCGACTGTTGAGAGTAGAATTCTCAAGAGGGCACCTAGAGTTACGCAGAGTTGTCACATGTAAAGATCATTGACGCCAGGGCAGGTATACAATAATTTAAACGGAAATGAAAGTGATCATTGAGAAAAGTGTTTGGTGGAGATTGAATTGAAAGTACATGCTTCTTAGGAGAATCTAACGAATACAGTTAATTTGATCCAAAAATTCTATATCGCTTTAAAACAATTGGAGGAACATAAACTAGTATTAATCTGGCATAGTCCTGGCGCCATCTTTGCACACGGAAACCCTCCTCTTTTACCTATTACTAAGGATCGAGGAAACGATTGGGCGAGTCTTTTTCCTCACGCTTCTTGGAGTCTCGTTTCGCTCAGAGATGGGCAAAATGTTGATCAACCGAGATACACAGAACGATTAAGTTTTGATTTGTTTCGAATATTTCGTTACTCGCTCGAATCCTAAAGGGAGCCTGTCTTTGACTCGTTATTCGATATTTTCTTATAGATACAAATCTTGCCCGTCTCTGATTCTCGTCGATTGCTAACGCGTCGTTCTGCTTTGTGTCCTGATCGCGAGACGAAGGAATCTGTGGTCGAAGACGCTTGTCCAGGCAGGCTAGGGCTGAAGGCCGGTAACACTCGTAGGCTGGCGAACGTTGACAGATGGGTGGGCGATGGCCATCGAGCGTCGTGGATGCGTTAACGAAGAGGTAGCAGGCTCGAATTAGTAGCATCGCTTGCTCTGCCATCCTAGGATTGCCTGCCACCGGAGGCAGAGTGCGGATGTCCCGCAGCGGTCGCGGCGCTGACCGACGGCGGATGATGAGGCGTGTGGTGAGTTTGTGCGGAGGTAGGTCCGGTCGTTCCGGCAGCTAGTACGGGACCGGGGGCCGCGGGTCACTTGGGCGGAAATGGCGAGATCACCGATGCGGCTACCGCGGCGGCCTGCTGACTCGCCAGCATTGCCGCTGCAACACACACATACCGACCCATTAATTCGTTTTCTCCGATAGTTGCTTTAATGCGCACGCGACCCGTCGAACGCAGAGTTGGGCAGAATTGTATTCAAGTAATAGCAATTCTTGTAGATCTCTTGATCGAGTCAAGCGTTTCGGTCACCTTTGGTACATATAAAAAAATCTAAAATATTCTTTGAGTGCGAAAAATGTATCAGGCTTCTATGTTACAATGTTCCTCTTTCTTGCGAGCCTTCTTGGGACATATATACACTAGACTATAAATGCACATGTACAGTATTAATAATGGAAACGGAAAATGGATGGAAAAGTTGCGAGAAAAATTAGTACGAGTGTAATGTCTCTCTTGGATTTCTCAAATGTACCGAAGGTATATCAAATGAAATGCTCAACTCGACCAAAGGTTCCATCATTTTTTTCTTATACTATTCATCAAACATAATTTGATCGTATAATTCAGAGTGTACTTTTTCCTCGGCGAATAGCGAATCAACGGTTTGTGTTTTGTTCAGACGAGAATTTTGCCCATCTCTCGTCGAAAGGTCCTCGGAATTCCATCGAAAAGCGAGCGTTCGATGAAAAGGTCCATCGTCGCGAGTTTCACGGTTCGAAAACCGCCGTCGACGATTCCCTGCCACTCCAGCCCAAGTATCGCGGGGGAACGAGTAATTTCGGATAAGAATTAAAGCGAGTGGAAGCAACGGGAAAGGGAGAACGATGGTTGAGAAGCGTTTAGCGCAGAAGCAAAGGCACAGGCGACCCATACGCGATGGTGATTCATCGTGCCGTTCGTTCTAAAAATGACGCAAGTCCATTCGTTTTTTAAACGGAGTTTCTGAAAGGGAAGCTTTGAAACACGACGATGTTGTTTGTAAAAAGGCCCCACTGTTGCTAAACGGAATGGGGAAAATATTTGTTATGAAAATGGTGTAAACTTGCGAACAGGAACGATCTTATGGTTTTACATTAACGTTATACTCGATACAAAGGAAGATGGACTTACACCGCTTTCGCAATGAACGGCTCAATTGGAGGTTTACCCGCAGGTCTCAACGACCACGATTCTATCAGTGAGAAAGATGGTCGATCAAACCTCCAGGTAAAATCTCTGATAAACCTTCGCGTGCATCATGCTCGTACACGGTCGAGGTTTAGGGGATGTTTACCACTCTGATAGCCATGTGGGGTGAGCCACTCGCCCCCAGAAAACAGTTCGTTCGATCGTAATTTCAGCTTGAGTGGGTGGGATAACTGGATCACAGTTATTGACAAATATATGTGGTGAAAAATTGCAAGTGCACTGGAAAGTTCATTACTTTGTATGGTTAGCGATCGCTTTATCTAAAAGCTGCTGAGTGAAAAATAAGAGAAAACATGCAATTCGTCGATTGAATAGTAAAGCCACGGGTAAACCTCCGATAAACCTCTGCGTGTATGAGTTGATTTGTACAGGCTGTTCACTGAGGCATTCGACAAACTTCGCCCAAAAAATATTGTATGCGATGTTTGTGCAGGAAGGAAGGGTCCGACGGGGAAGGAAAGAGTCGTGCAAAGGTCGACGTATGAAGTCTAAAACAGATCCTGCTCGACGATGATTCTTTCACGCGTTTCCCAATCGTTTCCTCGATCGCGGAATACCGATCGCGGAATACCGATCGCGCGGGATGGTCGAGCAACCAGCAAAAGCCGAGCAACGAGATTCGAATTCTCGACGAGTTCGTTTACCTCGGATAAACAACGCGAACGCGAGCCAACAGACTATTCTTCGCGAGAGCGTCGTCTGGTTACCTCCTAAATAGACTACGATCGTGTAAAGAGGAAAATCCTGTAGCGAGGAGATATTCAAAGACATTTCTTTAAGTGCGTTTTACTTTCGTTTACGCGCGATCGGATTCCATTTCCGTGGACATCCTGGCAGTGGCAACTATGTAAGTTTCGTGCCAGAGATGGGCAAAATTCTTATTTGGAGGGTCGAATAACAAGTAAAACACGAGCTTCCATTCAGGACTGGTCGAATAAAACATAGAATTATCGAGGTTTGATTTGTACCTTGTCAAAACCAACAAACAGGACAATTACCACGCGCCAAATGTCCGACGAGAAAAAAACGTATCCGAGGTAACTATTCGATCACCTAAATCGCTGTTTCATTTCATCCGTTATGCATTGTTCGAATAAAACTTTGCCCAACTCTGATTCGTGCTCGGATTGGCATATTAGTTCTTTCCGAGTGAATCTTGTCGTATTCGTCGAAGGGTGAAAGAACGTTCACCGAGACCGGGCGAGGAAACTTGGGGAAATGCAGAAACGGAAGAAAAGCTGTGTTTGATGTTTTTCTTTTTTTGTGCGACGCAAGGCCTTTCTCCGTCTTCTCCGCCGTTCGCCCTTTTCCTCAAACGAAAGAAAACTCTCGTGGAAGACTACCAAAGGCGACGAGATCGCGTCTACCCAGCTCGTCCTCCGTTTCAACGTTGAAAAGTGCGCTCTATCGATCGCGAACCCGATCGACGCTGTCTCGATCGTCGATGATGGGCATAGGATTTGCCAACCGTCCTTTCAGATCTTTCTACCTTTCCCTGATAAAATGGTAAAGTATTCGAGAGTGGCAAGAATCCAGTCTTTCTCGTTGTTCAGAGATAAGCAACGTAGAGAACGATAGGATAGCTATCGAGTCATTTGGTAGCTGGTCTAACATGAACCATTCGTTAAGATGCCAGCATGTTTACCTCGATATATCATATTTTATATATTTATATTATACATGTACAATTTACGACAGACTAACTACCAAACAGGTCCATATTACCCATCGTCTCTCAGTTTCATTACTTTCTAAGAATAAGAAGCACTAAATTCTTACCATGATTCATTTTTATATGCCTCTCGCTGTTCGTTGGCAACCCTTCGGTTGGGTGTCGTCAAATAGAGATAGTTTATCGGGTGTTCCCCGTATCCTGTTAGTAGAAGCACCCCTCAGGAGCTCAATCGGCGCGAGGCGCGAAATTTCTTCCGACTCGAACCGGTTCTCGTCGTCTTCTCGTGCCGGAAACGAGCACGACGATTAGCAATTATCACAGTCTGAACTATACGTCTAACTATGCATCCTACGAGCCTCGTGGCAGACAGGACGCGACTTACGTACCTATTCTTAACTGTCGTACACACGCTCCGATATCTCCAAAATATTCAGTCCGTAGATTAAGTAACGAATCGTCTAAACGTGTATTTACATATATATGTTACGAACCTATTATCGCGCGTGTATTCGTTAAAAAATGCAGCTCTCGCAATTCGCTGGCGCAGCTAAACGCAGTATACGCGATTTCGCCGTTGTCCTTCACCGTTTATCGTCAAAACTGTACGTTCGATAAAAACTATTTACACGTGTTTCATTTCATCGTCGAAATCGTTGCTCGCTCGAGACGTCCCGCACCGCGTCGACGCGTCGAATTCAGCGTTTTCTCGTTACAAAAAGTGCGAAGAAAAAACGGGAAAAGGAAGGGGGATACGTAAGACGACCGAAGCGTCTCGACGATAAATTTCGCGCGGGGTTCGACGTTCCCCTCTCGACGAAGAGGTGGAGTCGCGGGAAGAAGGTCTGTCGCAACATCTTTCTCGTTCTTCTCGACTTGGGATTTACCTTCGTATTCCGCATGCACCAATATGGTGTACGTACGAGTGTGCCAATGGTTCTTACTCTTTTCCAGTTCGCAGCAGAGGTTAGAAGCAGACTCTTCGAATTTCTGGGCTCGTAGCGCTGTTTAGAGAGCAAAATCTGACATTACGGTTACTTCCAACCACTGATATTACATTGACAAAATTCATTACAGTCTGCTTTGTGATTTTTTAAATAGAAAATATGTATCACCCAAAATCAATACTCTAATCATTCACAATTAAAAACTGTGGCACGTTTCCCTCGTCTAAATAGCGCCCCAGACCATAAAGATTAAGAATCGTCTTCCAGCCTCCGCCTCCTCTAATTTATCGCCAGACAGTCGCAACACAGTGCGATTAGCTTGGTAGGTAAGAACCAGTGGATTAAACGATCAGACTTACATAAACGGATTAGACGAGTTTGCGTTCGGGATCGTCATCGATCGTTACGCTAAAATCGTGTAGAATCGTCCGGGAGCCTAATCCCAGGGGGTGTAACAACGAGACAATTCCGCCAGAACGACGCCAGTGTCCTCGTGTTCCTCGAAACTTCTCATCGACCTTCTCGTGGGACGACAACTTCGAAGAGGGAACGAGAACGAGAAGGATGTGCGTGCTAGTGCGGGATCGGGGGGCGGGAGCGGCAGCGATCATTGGTTCCCTTCGACCAGGAGTCAAAGTTAAAGTCTCGAGTTGGTCCGCGACGCGATCGGGTCGTGCCGGGAGCCTTACTGTCAGGGCCTGACGAGAGGCTTACCTCCGTAAGGAGCGGGGTATTGTCCGGTGAGGAGGGGATAGCCTAGGCCCACATGCGTGTGATGATGGGTATGCACGTGTCGTTGGGGAGGCGGCGATCTATTGTCTTTCGGCAAGGTCCCGGTCCCAGCGTCGACGGGCGACTGTTGCTGAGGTTGCTGGCCACCGGGTTGATTCTGCTGCTTGCTGGCGGACTGCTGGCCTTGTTGCTGCGGTGGACCTGGGCCTGCGCCTCCTCCCGCGCCTCCTACCGAGCTAGGAGGCCCGCTAGGTGGTCGCGAAGGCGTGGGCCCTGCCGACGACGGACTCGCCGAGGCCGCGGACGTTTTCGGGGTCGGGGACTTGAGCGCACGCTCCTGGAGCTCGTGTATCTTGTGCGCCGAATAATACTGATTGGCATGGTGCTGAAGCAGATCCAAGGCTTTCCCTGCGGGTGGCCTGCTCAGATCCTCCGGCGCGTGATACCTCGGCAGCTGATGGAGGTACGGATTACCGGAGTACGGTCCAGGGACCAGCATCGGACTGAGTCCCCGATAAACGGGATGGCTAGGGTCGAACGGCAGCGCGCCGTAGTGCTGCGGCTGCATGTAACTCGGATGAATGTAGGCGTATTGCGATGTAGGCGGCGGCGGGCCCTGAGTCTCCATCGTAGGCTTGACGCCCTCCTGCTTGATCTTCGAATCCTCGTTCTTTCCAAGGTCTTGCGGCTTCTCCTGCTTCGGCTGATGCTTCGGACTCGGTGGCGGCGGTTTCGCTTGCTGACTCTGCTTGCTCGACTCTTCCTTTCGCCTCTGATCGCCAGGATACAGGTAATACCTTCGATCGTCCTGCATCGGACCGGGTGGCGGCGGCGGTGGCGCCGCCCTTTGACTCTGAGAACTATGGTAAACGTGGTACGGGCTCATCTGACTCTTCATCTCGATGCTCTCCTTCAATATCTGGTGATTCTCGTGCTGCTTGTCCTTCAAGCTGACCTGCTGCGACTGCGGCTCTTGCTTGATCTTCGGCTTTTGCTCGTGCATTTCTTGCTCCTGCGCCTGCTGGTTCTGCTGTTGTTGTTGCTGCTGCTGTTGTTGTTGTTGCTGCGAAACCGACTGCGGTGGTTGATACGGATAACCCGGCGGCATGTAACCACCGTAACCACCGTAATAATGGGGTTGCTGCTGCGGTTGCGGCACCGATTGACTCAGCTCCTTCTTCTCCTTCTCCGCCACCACGCTCTGCAAGCTGGCCATCGTCGGCATCTGCGGTATATTCAGCGGCTTCATCTCTTGCTTCGGGACGAGATCGGTGGGCTTCTGATCGACAGGCTTGCTCTCTTGAACGCTCGGCACCAGGTAAGGCGGTTGTCCGTAGTAAGGGTACATGCTGAAATGAGCCGGTAGATGAGCAGCCGCGGTAGCCTTGCCATCTTTCTCTTGGCTCTGCTTGGACTTGTCGGTAGGCTCCGCCTCAAGGACGGGCGCGGCGTCGTCGGATATGTCCGAATAGGCGGGACTCTGAACGTCCTCCCTGGCGGAGTCGACGATGGGCGCCTCCAACGGCGACGGATGAGGGCTGCCACCGGGCGATTTTCTCGACTTCTTCTTGTAACCCTGCGGCTTCGACGCTCGCGGATCTTTGCTCTTGTCCTGCTCGGGCATGAGGGCTGCCGTAGGTTTAACCTTGAACTGCGGCATTTTCGCGTGCAACGAGACGCTCTGGTACGGCTGTAAATGCGATTGCACACCCTGGCTGGGATGGCCGGGTTGCGGAGGCGGCGCCGCTTGCAAACCCGTTGCCTGCTGCGACACCTGACCGCCAAGCCCTTGAAGACCCGGATGTTGGCTGGCGATACTCTGCAAGCCCGTGGGCTGCTGTTGCTGCTGTAATCCGGGCTGCTGTACCACGTGGGCAGGCGTCGGTTGACCGAGCTGCGCCGACAGCGAGTGTTGCACAGAGAGCTGATGCGCGGACGAAAGCTGCTGCTGTTGTTGCTGAACGGCCGATTGCAGCTGCTGAGATTGTTGGCTCGACTGAAGCTGCTGCGCGGACGACGGCTGCCCGGATTGCAACGCCTGTTGGCTCTGTTGCAAAAGGGGGTTCTGTTGTTGGTGCTGCGACATTTGGGACGGCTGAGGCGGTTGGGGGATGTTCAACGGCTGGGGGATGCCAGCGCTCGGATGAGGCGACGGGACAGGCCTCGGCGACTGACTGGGTCGAGGGCTTGGGCACTGCGGCGAGTTTGAACAGCTCAACGAAGATTGATTCTGTTGTTGTTGCTGTTGCTGCTGCTGCTGCTGCTGCTGCACGGACTGTTGCCTCGCAGAGGTGGGCATCGACGACGGCGGAGCGGGCAGGTCTTCCTGTCCGAATCTGAGCACGCCTGGTTTCACGATGCTCTTGTCGGAGGCGAGAACAGTCGCTGTGGGTTCTATCCCTGGCGACGCGACCCTCGAAGGCGGAGGAGGCGTCTCGGGTGGTAGATTGGTCGTCTGGGGGCTGGCTGACCTGAGAGGCGTCCCCTCGGGTTTGTCTGCCGGCGACTTGACCGGCGTCGCCGGACTAGGTGCCTCGATGTTGCTCTCGTCGTTCTCGGACATGCTCGTGATACCTTCCTTCGTATCGTCGTCGTCCGCGGAGCCGTGCGCGTGGCTCTGATGGTACTTCAGTCCGTTGATGTGTTTGTACTTTTTGTTGCAATTCGGTTCCGGACACTCGAGAAACACCGGACTCGCCGGCGGGGATCCGCTCGGGGGCGTCGGCGGCGGGGCGCGTCTCTTGTTCTTGTCCTCCTCTTCCGGACCACGGGATTTCCGCTTCGCTGCTGGATCTGGCCGCGGAGGGACGAACGCTGCGGGACTTGGACTCGCCGCGGGCGAACCTTGGGCTCCGCGGCGTCCTTTCGCTCCTCCGTTCCTCAACTTGCTGTGCACCGAGCTCCTCGTTTCCGTGAAGTTACTCAAGTCGTTGCCAGGAGTAGCGTTCGCCGCTGCTCGGCCGCGCTTGCCGCGTCCTTTCGGCGTCCGAGCGTCTAAATCGCTCGTCGGGGAGTCGCAGAACCTCGGCGGCGCCCAGTCGTGACGGGTGCAATCCAGCAACGTGCCCACGTACGTCTTCCCTCGCCACGTTACGTTCACCACCAGCACACCTGCAACCAAAACCGATCGCTCTGAGCACGCGGGAAAGACAGAGTCGTTCCTTAAGAGATTGGTGCTGGGGTACGGTGGTCCTTGGCTTCCTTAAACTCTTGGCATAATTAAGCAAAGGAAACTTATGTACAGTTTACTGGAATTATTTTTTGATCCAAGTCAAATCGCAAGGACTACTATGCGTCGCTATAATCTCTGAACTGTAGGAAGGAAAACGCAGGAAGCAGGAGTGGAAACGAAGGAGAAGAATGCTGGCGTATTTCTAACGCGTCGACGAGCCACGACCACGGCAATATTACTTTCGATAGCTGTCCGACAAGCTACCTTATTCGCCTGTATGCCAGCCGTTCGACATTCGTTTTTCATCTACGTCGAGTTCCACGATGCTCTCCATTAGTCTTGGAGCTCGTGTTGCGCATCGTCGCTATCACGTGTCGTGTACGACGACGCAGGCTCGATGGCAAGATCGTTTCGCGATACACCACGTGTCGCTTAAAACTCACCTCCTTCGGTTTCGTGCCAAACGATCCCCTCGAGAGTCACGGACGTACCGGGCTCGCAAGGTCCTAAACATTCTGGCTCGGTTATGGTCCCCACGCTGGTCCCAACGCACACGTCGGACATGTCCTGCAATCAGAAAATTTTCATGTACTTAGTGTCCAGTAGAAGTTGGAATCGTTGCGTCGAGAAACAGCTAGAAAGGTTGAGACGCACTGGTGCTGGACAACTTCTGCTTTTCAAGGGTGAAATTTGGCGTGAAACGTGAACGTTTGATCCGTGGCTCGAAAAAGAGCAGATGAAAAAAAGCAGGGATCGTGCCGTCGAATTTCGCGGTGCCCTCTCTTTTTCGTCGATTAGCAAAACCGATAACTTCGAGGACGCGCTTCCTCGAGGCTGTGACATACTTTCACTGTCGTGTGACTCCTTCTCTGTCACTCTCTCGGCATCCATCTGTCTCCGCATTCGCTCGTGGTTTGTCGTCAATCATTTTTTCGAGGCAACGGTAAGTACGGGTTGCGCGACGATCGCGAGGAAAAATGAGAACATAAATTTCGCGGTTAAAAGACCTTTACTCTCCTGTAAAAAGTACTCGATCGCCGCGTAGCGAGCCCACGATTCGACAAGTTAACATAAATCTCCCTTTAACGCTTATCTGGACTCTGGATATCCTGTCCATTAACTTTCATTCTCGTAACACGGCTTTTAATCTACCATATAGTTTCCTTTATGTTCTACTTATGTTATATAGAAACTTTTTCTCGGGAAGTATTGTGTATCTTTCACTTACTCTGCTTCAACGAAGACCGAATGTTCGGACGACTCGCTCGATCGATACGTTTCATCTTCGACTTCCGCGGATGCCGGTCTATTTTCAAATTAATTATTCAGGAAATCGTTTAGAAAGTCTGTGAAAGGTCTAGTAAAACCGAGATACCATAAGACCGTTGGCACGGGGGAACAACGGCTAATACACCGCTCGCCATGGAACTAACAGTAAAGTTATTACGAAACAAGTCAGTTGGTGCTCCTCTGTAGCAGCGGTTTTATGATTTCACCGTTTTGTGGGCCTTTCACGGACTTTCTGAACGATTTCCTGAATAATTAACTCGACTAGGATGAAACACATCGATCGTGCGAATTGCACTCGGCGTGCTACTCGAAATTTTAAGTGTTTATTACCATTGATTATTACATGCTATCCTTCTCAGGCATTTATATTAAATGTGACCATTTACGACCCTACTTCCAATTGTTCGATTTAATCACGATAAAAGAATTATGATAACGAATTTGGAAGTGCATCGATTTCCTTCGCACGATAAAAGAATTTGAGAGACACTGTCATCGGCGTTGTTTCAATGGAGAAAGGCCGCGCGGCACGTCATGTTTCTTCCCATGAATAATATATCTGCGAAACGACCGCGAACCAGAGGGGACGAGAAAAATGCGAGTTTATCCTTCCACTCCATTTCTGGCCTCGAATTTTCCGTTTCCTTTGCGGGCAAGATGAACACCTATCGCGAATCACGACCGACTCAGACCTTGCAGTACAATTTAAACGCGCAAAGTCGACGTTAACGCGAGTCACTCGCCGCAAGATTTCCGCGATATTCTTGGAAGAGAGACGAGAGGCAGTCTGGTGCTCTTAGCTGGAAACTGCGATTTCTTTATCGGTTTCGTTATAAAAATTGGCACGCGTATAGCTTTCATTAATATACCTAAATTCTTTTCTTTACTCTTCGTTTAAGCTGCACTTTTCAGTAGCCTAAAAGAATTTAAACAGGATTGATGATAAAAAGCTGATGCTTTTTTTAGCTCAGCGATATCTACTATAAAAGTACACCTGATTTTTTGTAACCTCCACGAACGTAGAAGGAAAAGAAAGAAATGGATTTTTTGTACCTGAAATGACCAACCTGCCCAAGAACGATGAAATTCGTGTAAGGAACAAATTGATCGTTTACCCGAGCGCACGTGCAATCGTTCGCATAAGCGTGGTAGTCGCGTGCGCGCGTGTATACCAGTCTAATAAGCGTACCTCGCTCGAGTCGCGTTGTCACGCGACGTACTTCGCGCCGCATAATTTTCATCGCGATAAGCATGATTTATGCGAGCTGCACCTTCAACGAGCAATCGATAAGATCCTCCGCGTCTTGGCTGCGTTTCCGTGGATCGATCCGACGACGGATCGCGCGGCTTGTCAACGCGGAAAACCCTCGAGACGCGTGGAGAACCAAGACGACGAGGTGCGAGGACGTTCTAAATATTTTAGCTACCTGGCCATAGGCTTGGCCATTCATACGCTTTCTAATCTCAGTGTCTACTTAATTAATACGGAGAACTTCTATTATGGACAACAAAATTTATTCTTGATATTACCAAATGAACTTTTCGTTACAAATATGTACATGAATAAGCATGTATATAACATGTATACACTTGAAAGCATCAAACCTACCATTTAATTTAAATAATAAAACCACTCATAACGGAGTGGAAGCCATAAAGAATTGAACTAAACCGCAAAATTTGCAAGAACTGGGACAATGTCACGTTAATAACCTCAACTACTACAACCCAGACCTAACCATCGTGATAATGTGTTATTTCCGTTCATTGAAGTAAATAAATAAAAACAAAAGTCTCTGGATAGTGCAGCTGGCTTTCTGTGAAAGATTCGCATACCTTCCAATACAGGTTAACGTCAGTCTACGTTAATATATGTTTATCTAGGAAGTCTTCTACGCTGCAAACTCTTTCCAACTAGAGCTGCAGTTAAGCCAGCCAATTCGAAGAAAAGCTGGCGTTTGTTGGCAATCTGCTCCAACGAAAGCGACAAACTACAGGTGCCAACGCTGGGGTAGATCACGCCAGGTGCCATGATCCCACGAGACGGTCGATCACCTGGCAAGACGGCAGCGTTGGCCACGACGTAATCCTTATGATTATCGAGCGTATAATTAGTCATCGCGATTAATTGTTAACGCTTGGCAATTATTTCGCTGGATAGCATAAAATTTCAGTCAACGCGATATGGACGGGTAATGATACCTCGCGGTTGTGGGAACATTGAAAAACTTGCATTTGCATTTGTAACGGGGTATAAAATCCTTAGTTAAATACTACGCTCCTTTTCTGATAACGAAGGTTGAACTTGTTTTCGAAACGAGTGTTTTGAAAATATTTCCCCGCGCCGAAGGACGTTGATATGTGTAATTTCCTTATCTCTCATCATAAATTCATGAAGCCATTGCCAACAGATACTGACGCGCAACAGCTTAGTCAATACTCTATACAATTTAGTTGGGGTATCGTTCTCTCCTCCTAAATCTATTTTACTAAAAAATAAAAGGGATCGTTAACATTTCTTTCTCAAACTCATACCCTACGTTCCATTCAACGAAATTGATTTCAATCAGATGTTATCAAAGAATTCATGAAGATTCGCCTGGATGACTTATCCCTTTAAATACGACTATTGACGTGTTGGACCTTGACTAATCAACGCCAGCTGATCGATATCGAGGGATTCCATGATCATTCGAGTTATGTCGATCTAAATCGTTTCACGAAGGTGAGAAGAGACCGTCGAAGCCAAAGTTCCGACTCGTGCGAGACATCGTTGGCAGACGTGACTTCGACTTCGACTCTTGTCCTCCACTATTCGCCGCATACCGATTCCATCCCCTCCAAAGGTTCTTCCTCCTACTCCGAAGCCTCAGCGTAATTCCCTAGGCCAGCCATTACTCCCTTCCATGTCCTCTTATCGCCACTCGACCGTCAAACGATACAGCCGCTTATATTTCCGCGCTTAAACCGCTAATCGGCCTACGCGCTGCTTCAGTCTGCCGATTACCCGGCATTTACTCGCTGGGCGTCCGTTACTTTATCCTATTCGTACTTTTATGCACCTACGCGACGATCTAGGCGCAACGCCGGCCGACAGTTATCGGAAAAAGATTACCGCTGTTTGCGAGAATAACGGGAAACGTCCTAATTCGAATTCTATTCGAGCAGACGCGCGTTCAACGAAGTCCGTGATAGCCGAACAGTACCAGAAGTCCATCTTTAGGTGTTAATTAAACTTGTAACTATGGGTTCATTAAATATAGAGGGGTGTCCATCATGTTGAGGTGGTCACCCCCACGACTTGCACGCCTTGCGTTTAGATTACGAGTGAGTCGGCAAAATAAATAAGTAAAAGTTTCTAAGAGCATCTGATGCTGAAATTTTAAGAAATTTAAACCACGGGAAATGGTACCCTTTCCGTCCCCCTTCTATTCAATAACAGGTACAAGAGTAAGGAAAGACTAAAGCGTTCACAATCAAACAGGGACGGACGAATGGTAAAATTCGAAGAAATCGCGAAAGTACCGCGGAGAAACGTGGGAATGGAATCAGCGATGACGGATACAAAGAACAATTATCGTTGGCTCGTGCAACAGTAATTACCGCTTCCGCGACGCGCCGTGGCTGCGGGGCTTTTTCCCCTCGCCGGGGTTCTTTGGATTTAATGCAAAAATACGATTTCATTATTTACAACAACTGCCTCGATTCAGTCGCGACAATTACAAGCGTGCCCGCAGTTAGGTCGCGTCGCGTGCAATATATTGTGCATTCGGCTATTCCAGACGGGAGCTAAACGATACCACACGAATCGTCGCTGCTTTTATTGCGCCGTTACTCGCTTCTTAGATTCGTTCAAATCATTTCCCACCGTTTCCATGATTTTTCATCCCTGGACCAATCGCTGATCGTTTACTCGGGGCAGAGTAGAGCAATCGGCTCGCCTAATGTCCTGAATCTAGAACGCGTCGAGATTTATGGAGCAATACTACAGAGAAAATTGTTAAAAATTGTTAAATTGTTAAAAAAGAATCCTAAGAGGTGAAGCCATCCAAGGTGTTGAAACTGTGGAGGGTAGGTCCTTTTGACAAACGATTAATCTATACAATTTCACCCCAAAATAATGCCTTGAACAACTTTACGATTTACCGCGAGTTCCATTCGTGGACCAATTGCTTGACAAAATGCTGCCAACTTCCGAACGAAAACAACATACGGTTAAAGAGTGGCAAATACGATGGGCGAATGAAATACAGTCGAATGATGAGAATAAGTGCGGGGACATAATGCGAGGGAAAAATCGGGACATTCTGCGAGGCATTACCGTATTTGACCAACCAGTGGAAACGCGTAGATAACGCAACGAGCACGCACAGACAAACAGGCATCGTGGAAACATAATATTATATATACTGTAGGAATATTGATTTACGCGGGGCTTCGCGCCATCTGTCAGTGCACTGCAACGAGTTTCGACGTAACGCACTCGCTGAGGGACAGAGTTCCAGGGGATGAAACCTGGGACAGAGTGCTGGGGGATGAAGCGAAAGGTGAGGGAAGAAAAACGAGTTTTATTGTCATAAAACAGCTTTGGCGAGGGACTCAATTTTCGATACAGTCCAGCAGGAAAGAAACGAGATTCGATGAATTTTAATGGGAACCCGAAGTTTTTTAGTTTAATTAGGAAAGGGGGCTGCAAAATAATTTCCCTGGCATTCTCTGTTTTTTTTTCTCTTTTGGATGTAAAGAGTTTGACTAGGCGCGAGAGAACGAAAGCAGGACGAGTAACGATAGGAAAGAGAGATCAATATGCGGAGCATGGGTAGAGAATTTTCCGTCGGAACTGGCCGCTCAAAGAAGACAATGAATACAGTACAATGGGATACAGTTACACATTTAACGCCGAACGTATTGTGCCCGAAGAGGGTCAGCGACTAATATGGTCGAAACGTTGAAAGCAATTACAACTCAGTCAATAATTATACCCCAAAACAAGTATTAGAGAACCTCGGTAATAAATTTTGTAAAGTATTAAAAGCTTCCCACCACGGCTTTCAAGTAAATGGCTTCGCATTCTTGCAGCAATTACGGACCCATCGGCCATATTTAATTATGAAAATCATAGATACCCATATAATTATGAAACACCGAACAATTTTCGTGAAAATGCGTCGGTCGTAACCGAGTACCCCGATAACGGTCGGTATTCCAATTAACCGTGAAAAATATGCGCACGCAGAATTAGAAGAGTAAGATTCTAAATTGCAGCGTAGTTCGATATTTGACGCGTGTTCGGCGGGTATTCGAAAACGGAAAAATTCTAGCTCCGAGTTCTAGCTCCGATATCGACGCGGCTTCCACGTTGGTGAGCTCGAGGATCGCGGCGCCAGCGTTCGCGGGGTTGTAGCAAAGAAGCCGAGCCATTTTGGAATTCTCGAGCAAAGAAGATACGGGAAACGAACACGAACGGGTGACAGAAGAAGCCAAGAGGAAAGAAAAGGTAAGATCGCGAGCGGTAACGGTTCCGCAGTTCCACAGCCGACCGGCCAGGCGGTCGACTATGGTGTCTCGCCGGCACTCGTGTTTGTTTCTATGTATTCGTCCGTGTACTCTCGGGGGCGGAGACCGCAGAGTATTGATTTCACCCCCTTCGCGTACCCCCAGCCGCTTCCGTCCTCCAAGCCAACAGCCCCTAGTCCCGAGCCTCGACTCCAACTCGTATCAGCCACCCCCGCGTCCTCGACCATCCCAATTTCGTCCGAACCACTGGCGACGACACCAAAGACACCAAAGACACCCATCTAACCCAGACCTGACCCAGACCAACCGACCCGTTCCCGCCCGCGCCGATCTGCGCGTCTTCCCTTCCCGTTCGCATCCGTGTTAAACCCGACACGTCGAAAAAACGACCCAACCGTTTGACACTCGATTAAGCGAGGAACACGGATATAGGATCACCGCTCGGTGAGAACGAGGCTTTCCTTCCCGACTACCTATTTCTTTAAATACCTTGATCCCTCTCGATACAGGATTTGATCAGATATTTGTATGATAAGGGAGACCCAAAACCTTGGTACAGTAGTGCTTCGTGGAATTTATCAACTTTTTTCTCGAAGCTTGAGCCTTAATTCTTAGTTTAATTAGTTGCCTGAAGCGTTAGTATTGCTAGCGGAATGCGAATTAGAAGTATAAGAATCAAAAATTAAAAGACTATGCGTTAAGCTTATCGGAAACATTTTCTACGAAACAACTCTTTTAATTATTGATTGGTTTATCAAGGAAGATACGATCTCTAACGTTTGCATTAGTAGTTGGCACGTGTGGCACCGCTTGAAAATTCGGTCAGCCCAGTTTTGCTTTAACAACTGTTGATCAATTCAGAGTTGGAGAACTGTATTCTAACCATAGAAAAAAGTTCCAGATTCAATCGTAAGAACCACTACCATACAGACAAATAGAATCTGGAACTTGTATTCTTTGTTCGGAATAAAATCTGCTCAACTCTGGCCGACGAGCCAAAAGATGACTTCGAATCGCGAATCGGAGCAACGAACTCTATCGATATCCGATACGTTACCCGAACGACGAGTGGATCAGTCTGGCGAGCGCAAACGAAAAGCCGAGGACAGATTGATCGGTACGATAGCGAAGCATTCGATGTTGGAAGGGTTCTGCGAAGCGTTACCTTTGGTTCGGAAGCGGAAGTCTTCAGTTTCTTGGGAGGCGGAGGACTGGCCGCGGTATCCATAGCGTCGTCTGTCGTCGTGGTGATCGCAGGTCCGTTACCGGGTACCGCGGCGAGTTTGGTTTGCTCGGGTTTCGCGGCCGGTCCGACGGCGGTGGCGCTAGCCGGACTTGGGGGCGGACAGGGTGCCGCAGCTGAGCTGGACGGCGGATTGGGCCCCTGAGAAACGGAGAATCCTGTCCTCGAGCTGGGCGGTGGTCCCTGACTCTGTTGGGGGGCGGTCGCGGCCGCCGTCGGTCCCTGAGATTGCGCGGCCGCCCCTGCTCCGCTCCCAGCGCCAAATCCAG
Organism: Hylaeus volcanicus; assembly: GCF_026283585.1. Classification (NCBI taxonomy): domain Eukaryota; kingdom Metazoa; phylum Arthropoda; class Insecta; order Hymenoptera; family Colletidae; genus Hylaeus; species Hylaeus volcanicus. The sequence continues at coordinate 18,420,617 of NC_071982.1, forward strand.
GCCCTGGCCCTGGTCCTGGGCCTGGTCCTGGTCCGCTCGAGGTTTGACTTTGTCCGCTGGTAGCGCCAGCGCCGCTAGGTCGCGCTGTTCCATTCATTTCCGGTTTGTTCTGCTGCTGCGACGCGTGGTTGCTCTGGGGTTTCTCGTGCTTGTCCCTCGCCTTGTCCCGACGATGTCCGCTCGAACCCCTCTTGGAGCCAGCGGTCGAAGAGGTCGCGCTTCCGGTCCCGCCGGCGGAACCCGTCGAATGACTCGGTTTCGATTTGTTCGATGACGAGGACTGACCACCGGCACCACTGCCACTACCACCAGCACTTCCAACACCACCGGGTACGCCGCCGCCGGGTCCGGGACCGCCGACGCCGCCGGTTCCGCCGCTACCGGCACCGGTACCGCAACCACCGGAACCGCCGCCGCCAATCCCACCGCCGACGCTACTACCACTACCACCGACACCAACACCACCACCGCTGCCACCAGTTCCCGCGGTGCAATCCGTGTTTTGAGCGTTCTGTCCGATCCCCGAGCCGCTCGACGCGGAATTCGAGCCCCCCGTGGCGGACGAGGAACCGCTCGAGGTAACCATACCGCCTCCGTTACCGGACTCTTGCGACGACACCGTCCCGTTCATTTCGTTCGACTTAACGATCTCGTGTTTGGCCTCGCTGCTCTTGGTGCCCGGTTTCGTACGTTTGATCTTCATTTTGAGGCCTTTGTCGACGGTGGCCGAGTGTTCTACGGCCATTTTGCCGGGATTACCGGGATTCCCGTGCGCGGCGTTAACGCCACCCACGACGGCGTTGCTCTGTTTGTTACCCGTCCCCGTAACGATCGACGAGGAACCGTTCGCGTTCCCGGTACCGTTACCACCGGCGCTACTTACAACGCTTCCGTTCCCGTTCCCGGGGCTGTTTGAACGTCCGGACGAGTTCAGGCAGCAGGAAGACGACGTGGAGGACGTCGACGAAGATGAGGACGAGGAGGACGACGACGACGAAGACGATGACGAAGACGAAGACAACGACGACGACGAGTTGGACGATTGTCCGCAACCGTTCGGACCAGCTGACGCGACCGACGAAGACAAGTTCGAGGAGCTTAAACCGTTCGCGGAATTTTGAAGCTGATGATGGTGATGATGGTGATGATGATTCGTGGTATTCGAAGCCGATGCTGCCGAGGCAGGCGTAGAAGCCATGCCTGTCCCTGAGCTCAATTTCTCGTCCCTCGTCTTCTCAATGTCCGCATCAAGGTCGATTATCAAATCCCCTATTCCGATGTCCCATTCGTTGTCGTCGTACTCAAAGTTGTTGGTCGCATTCGTCGCGGCCGGATCCAGCTCATCGGTGTTTGCAGCCACCGTGCTTGATTTAGTATCGCGCTGCCGACCCGATGACGACGACGACGACGACGACGACGAGGACCTGTCCCGACCTTGATGGTGATGATGATGGTGATGATGGTGGTGATGATGATGGTGATGGTGATGATGCCGATGCTCGCGATGTTCCCTTCCTAGTTGCCCGCGTTCCTGCTTCCTCGACGTCTGTCGAGCCCCACCACCTCCTCCTCCTCCACCCTCGTTACCACCGACTTGTCCGCCGTTGTGCTTGCCGCTGCCGTTGCTCTGATTATTGTTGTTACTGTTGTTGCTACCGCTGCTGTTATTACCGAGATCGTTACCGTGCTTGCTGTTGTTGTTACCGCTGCACTCGATCGCGCCGGCTTTCACGCAGCCGTCGACAGGCCGGTTCTCGTTGTTTCCACCGCTTACGTTGTTGTTGCGATGGCCAACGTTGTTGTTGTTGTTGTGATTGTTGTTCTTGCTGCTGTGATTATTGTTGTTGTTATGGCTGCTGCTGCCGCCGGTGTTGTTGTTGCCGCCGCTGTTGCCGCTGTTACTGTTGTTGCCGTTACCGTAATTAACGCTGTTGCCACCACCACCACCGACGAACGGAGATGGTCCTTTGCGGTTTACGTTAGGGAGGCGACCGCCTAGTGGCGTGGTCGCCATGCCCTTTGAAACGTTTCCCCGGCGCCCGCCAGCCTGATCACCGACTTCCCGCCTGTTCTCACCGATTTCAAGCAATCGCACCACGCGCGACACGCGTCCGTTTTACCCCGACCACCGCCCGCGAGACGCGCCTCGTCCATCGAACACATCACTTACTGTCTCGCGGCTGCCCTCCACCGACGATATATTCGCGATAGAATCCTGGAAATCCGCCCTTTTTCTTTGCTATCGGGACCGATCCTTCCCTCGACTTCCGCCAACGCGCGTACCTCTTCCACTCGTATCCTCTACTGTTCCGCCTCGAGCTGAGCCGCGATCCAGTTCCTTATATCGTCGTGTCTCCGCCTCCTCTTCCTCCTCCGACGCCTCCGTCTTTTCGTCTTCTTCTTCTGTCCGCTCGACGACACCTTTTGCACCACCGATCACTACCGTTTCTCGTCGTTCGTCGTTGCCAACCCTTCCGCGGACACTCGCGCACTGCCAACCACCGATTCCTTTCTAGATATCCACGTGGTGCTTCCCTGGGAGCGAGACCAACATAGCAATTCCGTGATTCCGTCTCCTAGATCCTCCCTCGGTCTCCTTTCACGAAGCGCCAGCCACCAAACGCGGTTTCTCCTTCCGACTTGACGCTAAAACGACGACGGTACCTCTGCTCGTCGCCGTAGTTTCGACCTGCAATCAGAAGACACCACCTTTCAGCCGCGTTGCAACGTCCGATCGTTCCGCTTTATTCGAAAAGAATGGTTCGGAAATGCGGCTTAAATTATTCAGACAAAATTCAGAAGATAAACTTTAACGTAGCATCTGTAATTTCCCTATGGGTCAATAGCGACCCGGCATCTTCTTGCAGTCCTATCGTCGAATCATACTTTGTACCGTTAACAATGATTGAGAAGAGGCATCATTAGAAACGTCAAGCTAGAAACAACCTTCCAACGCCTGTCTCCTCTCCATCCAATCGAATATTAACTGTTAGCTACCAGTCCCATCGAATCGCTATTCCTCGACTACAAATTGGTATTCCCACTTAGAGGGGAATTCGTGTCAGGGAACGATTAATTTTACCGGTGGCATTTGGCCCTGGTCCAATCGCGTCGGTGTCGGCGTCGACGTCGTAGACGGCGTCAACCGCGTGAGAAAGACTAAACTATTTAACGTTCGTCCCCTCCCGGCGGCTTTTCACGCTTTCTCCTCTTCCAACTATGCTATTAAACGAGATCGATTCTCCACGATCGCGTCCTTCCGTCGCTTAGAATAACACGCGAATCCCTAGGGAGATAGTAGAGTCTCAAAATCAGCAAAAAATCGTTTTTGAAGATTTTCAGATAACGAGTCCAATAGCTACGAGTTCTCCGCGTGTTTTGAGATCGAGTTTAATGGAACATTTCGAGAATCGGCCAAACAGGATGGGTATCGATAATAATACAAATATTTTAAGTTACTCGTGCCTACCAAAGGTTCATTTTCGTTTATCGAAATAAATAAATGTATAATGGCTTCTCCACGGCCTGCTTTGTCCCCTCGCGACCCTCTTCATCCCTCTCCGTCGCAATCAGTCAGAATCTCCAACTTGTAGATCCGGGTTACGACGATACCGCCGCGTCGGATTGAATTCAAATTACGACAAGTTAATATTCCATTACACTTGTCCGTCGTGACTAGCGCACGGACCAAAGACAAGATAGCCCCCCTTGAATAATTGAACGACCGTGGAAAGCGGAATGACGAAAGCCTGTTTCCTTTCTAGGCGAGGTGCACTGTGATCGTTGAACCGCGAGAACTCTATTATATACAGCGCCTCGTGTAATGGTCGAAAATTGGGATCGCAGGTTATCGATATGCGGAGCAGGAACGTTGGGATGGAGCAGAGAATCTTTTGTTTAAACTGAACCGAGTAAAAGTGGGGGACAGGAGGCTTGGAGTAAAGGTGAATCGTGTTAATGGTCATTGAGGCGTCTATTGCAATCTTGATGGAAGGATCTTGAAGGATACTAGACATTCATTTTGTAATAACGATTAATTAATGAGTTTCTTCGATTCGAGGCAAAGAAACGTAACAGAGGGACTGATCAAGAATCGAAGCTACGAAGACCTGCCGATCATCGACAACACCGTCTTGGTTCAAGTGTCCTTCGCTATTATCGACGCGAGTCGAACGCGTAATCGTGTTCGCGCTATTCCCCATCCTCGACGTTGCGACGTCCATCGCATCGTTAAGCGTTCCACGTTTTGGAAATTCGGGAAGCCCGCATAACCAGTTGTCGCGATAACATCGTTGTTTACCGATAGCAACGATAATATTTACCGAAGCTCAGTCGGCCTGCGGTAGATAAATTTAACTCGACCGGCTATTATCGAGGGACTACCGTTTATTGCTATCGTTCTACTAATATTTATAAAACGCTCAATAACGATCGCGATTAATCCAATGTCTCCAATAATGACAAACAGTGATTGTGATTGCAAACGAGGAAAAAGTCAAGCTACACGGACTATAATCACTCGAGGGATCATTGTTTCGGTTGAACACCAAAAAGATTTTCTTTCCGTTGCGAATTTCCTTGGAACCGTCAACGGTAGCTACACACGCGTTCTAACCCGCCTCTCTTTGCGGATGTAGGATTATTTTTCAACGCGCTGGATTGAATTCGTGCCAACATCGAACGCCCGTTTTTATAACTTTGGAGATCAAAGTACCAAAGCGCATTGCGATGCAAATCGAAGAAGCTCGATCGCGATGCGCTGACGTAGTCGTCTTCGGAATATATAACGTGATATTTTTCAAATAAAAAATCCAGGAGAAATGTTTCAATTTCCTATCATAGTCGACAAGTTGAACGAAAATTGCTCTGTAATGTTAAACGTTTACTGTGTCCTCGGTACTGCTATCGATTACCACATAACAAGTAAGCGGTAGTTACAGTGTCACAACAAACTGTTTATAGCATACTTCTTTCAAACTAGATACTCTTATTTAACCACCTTATTTGACACCAATTTCTACTTTCAACGCTCTTTCGATCGATTGCGGCAGATATTTCTATAGGTACGTAACTTTAAGAGTGTCGAGGCTATAAGCGACTCTCGACGTTCTTGCGCGCCTTAACCCTTACACTCCCGGTATAGACATATGACTACACAATTAGAATGGCGGAATAAAATATTACCGGCATTTGTATTTTCGTATTTGCGAGCACAGTTTATTTAAATTCATACTATGTGTACGCTTGCACAAACAAAAAAGTTTCTTCAACGATTCTGCCATGTCGAAATGTTTCCTCAAATGGTTACATGATGTTCACAGACATCGTTCGTGTCGTTTTTATATAATTAGCGATTAAATGCCTATGCAACTATCGCGACAAGGAATAATACATATTTCGCATAAAACAGCGATAGAGAAAACGTTTACGAATACGTCTAATTTTAGATTAGATTAGGAACAAGAAGCATTAGTTCATTCCTATTAACTTCGTCGTTTGCGTTACGCATTATTTTGGGCGACAACTGCGTTTTAAATAACCATTGTTAACGTTTACTTTAATTTACTCTCGAATTCACGCAACTAACTTTCCGTTTCTCTTTAGATCGTTTAGTACGCGACGATGAAACTTATCTACCATTATGTAGATAAGTAGATAGTTGTGTATATACCAGAGACAACATTTGTATTCGGATAAACAAATAACGAATAAACGACTGTCTATTCGTTCCTGGTTAAATAAACACTAGTCTTCGAATTACAGAATGAAATATTTCACAATGAACAAATGGAAATTTAACTGCCCCATCGAATAAACGTTGCGAATGAATGACTACATTGTTCGAATAAAATTGTACTCATCTCTAACCTGTACGAGCGAGAAAGAGGCGAGCGGAGTACGAGCCAAGAATGGTGGTGTCGCCAAACGATCGTTGAGTCCCATTCGTCATCCGCATAACGTTCGTTCGTTTGTTAGGCCGTATCGTTGAAACGTGCCATTATTTGCCCATACTCGACATTAAATTCAGGCGACGAAGCGTCGACATACACGTATTTCCTTGACCATTCGTTTCTCTCCTCGAACACGGTGCTTGACGCTTAAATCGTTCTATTCTTCCCTTATCCGTAATCCCCCCTATCCCTCGTCTTGCTCTATCCCCTCGGATTCGACAACAGCAATCCTTCTTTCCTCCTATAACGTTCATTCTCGCACGGTATGGAATGAAGCGTGAACTGGTTTTCGTTCGACCAGTGACGCATCCCAGGGACCATCCCTCCTGATACAGATATCCATTAACCATTAAACTTTTCTAATGTGCATGTGTAAAAATCAAACCTCAATGCATTTCTGTATTTCTTCCAACAACATCGTCTCTGTCAATTTTCAGTTGCACCTCCTATCTAAATTTATAGTTACGCCTGTGTAGAGAAAATAGAGAACCGTCGAAACGAAACCGTCGGCTCTGGTGGGTGTTATCGAATAATTTTTTCTCGCAAAAAGTCGCGAACACGTTATCGAAACCGAGCTCAAACCGTGAAACGCGGTTTGTACGTGGGCAACGAACCGAAACGGAAATGATAACGGGTCCGCGGATTGAGAGCCACTGGCTACCCCTGGCGAATCACTGTGTTCAGTTGGCCGAGTCTACGTCCCGATATAATTAGCGTGTTTAGCTCTGATTTATAACGACGCTGGAAACGCCTACTGTCCATGAGTCGCATCGCCCATGGAATCGGTGCGTGTCCGTTCGTATATATATGTGTGTAGCTACTTGATGGTCAATTACGGATATACTATGCCGTTCGACTATTTTCTCATGATCAGGCAATGACACCGCGCGCGTGACGATCCTATCGCGTGTTGAGTCTACGTGCCTCGAAACCAAGCGGTCGAACCCGAAATTGCTTCGGCGTTGGTGATCTTTCGACAAGCCCAGTGATTCATAACGGAAGCAACGTGGCCCCGACGCCTTATTTTAAAAACGGTTACTTTGGACAAGTTCTTGTTCGTCCAATTAAAATCTTCATAGTCGAAAGGATTCTTTTTTAAATTTTTCTTTCGTTTTATTAATAATTAATTAATACACAATATTTTATATTTTATGTTACATTACTGAATTGTGTGAGCGATTCATTTCGCTTCATTACTGTTTACAGCGTCAATGTCTAAGAAATTAGATTGTCTATTTATATAAACACTGCCACAGAAAATAATTGAATACAACTCACGAAAGAAACTTTTGGGACAACCTAATACATACTTATAACGACGCATTTATTTGGAAACATAAAATCTACCATTTAATTTAGGTAAATTTCTTCAGTAGAGTGTACGAATACTTATGGGACTGATTGTATATCGTAAATGAGCTGTAAAAATGTAAATGTTGTGTACGGAAATATGCACTGGTAAATAATGGCATACAATTATTTTCGCGCTTCTAAAACGGTTTTCCAGGTCTAACTGAAAAATATCGTTGTAATATCCGCGCTGTCTGGGTAAATCACTGGTTTCGAGCAACTAATACCAGCAGAACCTTTTCCAGAAATGCTAAAAGCTGTTTGAAAAATTGTAAGATTTCAACGATCGCGTTAACCAACGATTCGCTTGATATTCGTCGCGATAACGCGGCGATAACGATCCAGCGATATCCACTGGGTAAATACAAGCACAAAGACAAAATTGAACACGACAGTGGATCAATTCGGAATTAATGATTTATAACGCAAAGCCGCTCCAAATTACTTGTTCGCGCGTAGAGATTAGATACTTCACCGCGAAACGATCGTTAAATTCACGTGATCCCTTAAAAATCGATCGCATTAATTAAAAAACTGTTCTAATAGATAGAATAAATATCGACGAACACTAATGCTGTCAAGATAAAAAATACTGAATATAATGTCCCGTCGTTCCCCGTTGATAAATAGAGCAGGTTTGAGAGCAACCATTAAAGAAGATGAAAAGCGTGAAACGTATGTTTGTATTGGAAAGGTAGAATTTTTTCGCGACTCGTTAGTTCGTTCGGGAGTAGGAAACGCGCCTCAATTTACCAACGCGACGAACAGTAACGGGACAGTCTTGTAACAGTAGCTAGAACGTAGTCGCAATACCTCGTGCAGGTCGATAAATACTCCAGGGCTCCCTGCCGGCGATTTCACTCACGAGGCTGACGCGCGCGAAAGAGAACCAGCACAAACACGAGCACACATTCGAGGAACACGCGCCCACGCAACGCAATTACGCGTGTACAAAGACGCGTTGATTTACGAAAGCGCACAAGCACAGATCACGTGTATTAGCGCTATGACACACTTGCGTATCTTCCGGTCCAAACAGACTGCTAATCGAAAATCTTTTGACGAAACGTAAACGAAAATAGGAACAGAAGCGAAAAGACGAATCAGTACCGAAGCGTCGCTGTTCCGTGGCACTGAACAATGGACAGAGCCGTCCTTGGGTGTGATAAACAAAGTAGTAGTCCGTGTTTGTGTCTTTCGCTGGTCACGTTGCTTGAAAGCACAGTGGAGGGAAGAAAATCAGCGTAGTTATTCGACGATGGCAGCGGTTACACTAACAATGATTCCAATACCGACAACAACGACGGCAACAACGACGACAAATACAACACCGCGTCACTATACGTTACATCGAGGCTGCCATGGGCCTAGGAGAGTTTTTTCTTCGATTTTGCGAACTAAATTGCAACAAGACCGTGTTAACCAAGAAATCGTCGGCCGAGTTAGCGTGTGCTCGCGACCTTACACTGACTTCGGCAGTTCACCGCTTACTGAGCAGACCGCTTCCCCTTCCTTTTCGCCTAAGCTTCCCCTTGTTCACCACCAGTCGCCGCCACCCCCACCCCAATGTTCCTGCTACCGCCATTCTCTCTATTCACCACGGATTACCACTATATGATCGTCTGCCAATCACGCTCCGTCGAAACAACGGTCGGTAAACGCAATCTTCCCAACTTTGTACACGGCATACTTGTGCACAGCTATTCTTGGACATAACGAATCTGTTTGGAACCATTTTTTTCATGATACATACACTCGACGATTGTTTTATCGATCTTTGCACTACTACGAACCACATGGAATGTGTTTTAATGGCGACAATGTACGATTCTTATCTCATGTGACTTCACAGCGTCCTTTCATTCGCGCGCTTCCAATATATCGATATCGATACATTACATCACCTCGATGTCGTAATTTGGTTCCTAATCGTTCTCTAAAAACCGCGTTACCGCTACCGTCGGCTAGCATCTGCTCCATCGGTAGGAATTGAATGCAAATCTCTGGTAACGAAAAGAACCTTGACCTACCTCTACCATCTTGTCGCGAGATCGGAACAAAATGCTGTTTCGTCGAATGATTTGAAATTTATTTACGAGTTGCGATTGTATTGAAATCCTTGCGTCACAATCAACAGCCGTGTCGATTTGCTTTGCGTTTAATTTCCGGGAATACGGTAATCGACTGTATCGATTCTTCTCATTTTCACAGACAAACTTCCAAAGGAAAGTCCCACGAGCGACAAAAACCGGATATTCATTTATCGATTGGCTTAACCTTTTTAGTCTTGATTTTTTTCAAGTATATAAAAAAAAAAAAAGATACTCGGCATTTCGTGCTTGACAATATCTCAACAAACAGAACTGTTTTCTGTCTTGTATGCAAAACAGTTTTTATTCGTCGAATTTTATTGTACATTACTTTTATGGTCCATCTGAAGCACACTTTATATGATAAATGAAAGTTTTATAAAAAAAAATCGCTCTCTCATGCCCTGTATTGCACAAGTAACAGATTACTGGCAACGTTTTTTGTCAAAATATCGAGATCGTTCATGGTTGTATGTGACATTTATTATTTTAAGATGCGTAATCAGCTTTTTGGTAAAAAATAATCTTAATGTCTACGTACATTACAGTTTATAATGTACACAACAGGTCCGAAGAGGTTAATTCGACGATAGCGCGTACGTTTTCTTGCGAGTCGTGAAAAATGCAAATCGTCGTTTCGATCGCCGTATGGAATTTCAGTAAAGAAGAAAATAAGTGTACTCTTAACTGAATGCGATAACGATAAGCGCGAATACGTACACATGCGTGCTGCGATGTTGGATTAAATCGGCCGATCGAGTGAAACAAGCGTGCACGCCTAAAAACGTACAGGAATTCCGTTACCGTGAAAGTACCTACGCGCGATGGTATTTATCATTATTATACGCGTATAAGGAGCGCATTGTGCGTCGAAGGTATGCAGAAAAACAAGATAAATTGGTAAATATACGAAATACGCGAGTAACAAGTTCACCGGTGTTTTTCTGCAGCTGGAAACGGAACGCGGTTTCATTTTCTCTGGCTTTGAGTGGAATATGTATTCGTGGAAGCGCAAAACGGGAGATTGAAAGAAAACGCGAAAGTTTGTGGAGCTGGGCGTGCGCGTATCTGAAATTCCGAGTACAAATGTATGTATGTATTCCCGTTCGACTTCTTTCTAGGAGGAAAAACGCCGTTTTATACGAGGAAGTAATCCGTATAAAACTAGTATGAACGAAGAAAAACTGGAAAAATAAGTATTACAAATTGGAGATTTTATGATACTTTGATTAACACTAATTATGATCAAACTTGTGTAAAATAGATTCCCCTAGTTAAAAATCGATTCGTGGTTCGTCTAACCTCCTGTGAAGATAATCACAGCGTTTAGATATGCAATAAAGAAGACAAACACGGTGAAGCAATACCTTATAATCAGTTAGAAAGGAGCTTTGAAGTTACTACGTTTATGTAATAAACCAGTTTTCCAACAGTATCTGAGAACGTTACACGATGTGCGCGTATGATCTGTCAATGGCGAGACATAAGGCGCAATGTAAATAAACGATACATCACTACCGTTAATAGCCTGGTGAAAAATCGTTTCCAATTTCTTGCTCGTGAACGATTTCGCGTTTTTCTACCTCGCCCATACGACGCATTGCCGATCATATGCTCCATTATTACAGTCTATACGCCATTAATCATGGTTACCTTTAACAGATACGAACAACATTCTTATCTAGATAAAAAAACTCGAACGATCAATAAGAGTTAAACTCCTTACTTGTTAGTCATTCAATAAGAATTAGAATTTCAGTTACCGAAAGAACGATATGATTGATACGAATGAACTATACAGGGTGTCCCAAAAATGTTGGAGATCCTTGAAAAGGGTGGTTCAGGGGGTGATTTGAAACAACTTTTTCCGTAGCGAAATTGTTGTCCGAGGCTTCGTTGAGGAGATATTAACGGAAAACACTGACCAATCAGAGCGCGAGGATGCCGGTGGAGCGGCCGCGATAGCGATGGCTACGCGCAAGGTAGCCGCTCTCGTACGCGAACAAGCGACTCGACGTGCATCGAAGGACATTGAACGCGGCCGCTTAGCTCGTAACCTTCGCTACCGCGGCCGCTCCAACGGTATCCGCGTGCTCTGATTGGTCGGGTTTTTTTTATTAATATCTACTTAACGAAGCCCCATCCGACATTTTTGCAAAGGAAAAAATTGTTTCAAATCACCTCCCGAACCACCCCTTTCAAGGACCTCCAACATTTTTGGGACACCCTGTATTCGCAGAGCATATGGACGAATTCTTTGTGTGGCAAAGGAATCACGCGAGTGACGATTGTTGCGTCGAACGAGAGAAAGAAAGAGTACTGCTCATAAAGAGAACAGAGAGAATTCAGAAGAGTCGAGGACAGCATAGGGTCGACCAGGGTCTCTTAACCACTGGTAAACGGGATTTTATTCGAAAATAAATTGAAGATATTAGCAACATATATCTACGTTCAAAAAGGTCGGCATATTAAGAATTTACCATATGCGTCAGAACCAGTTGGGTCTTTGTTGGTACCTCACGAAACTACATGACAAACAAGCTACAAGCTAGGTGTCGAAAGTTGGGATGCCCTGTATCGGATAGACAGTTTTCGTGTTGCACTGTGCGACGCATGCGTCGATATTGTGTACATTGAGAGGAGAGATCGCGTTAACGACTGTATATAACCTAGAAAATAGGTTTTCCTGCAGAGAGAGGCGGAAGGGGCGTAGGGGTTCGAAAAAGTAGAGATCTCCAGGCCGAAACGGGTTCCGATATTGTGAAAACAATTTTTCCTTGTGGTAAATATATTATATTCGGTGAATGTCGAGCGCGCGGCCTGGAATGGCTCGAAACTGGAACGGGATTGAGCACGAGCTACGAGCACGCTTTGTTACGCATTCGGAACAGCGGCAATATAAATTAATGCCAGTCCTCGATAGCATTCTCTAGTAAATGGCTGAACGCTGCATCGATGTGGGCTCTCGAGCGCTCGGCGTTTACCGAGGCATCATCTGCCCCCCTCTATACCCCTTCGCCGCTTTCGAACTCGACAAGCTCGCCAATACGACCGGCCACTGGCGTAATCTCTCAGGGAACCGACAGCGTTCTACCCGTCCCCCTTAGCTTCGAAACTTTTTCTTTTTCGTTGACACTGAACAACGTTCTACGAAGGATTGATATAGACGTCGTTTTTTCTTTTTGACTATTTCACCGATGGAAAAGGTTATCTTGGAGACAACAACGCCGACCTAAAAAAATAATAAACGCTTATCGAAAGCATTACCGAACACCATTCTCGCGTACTTCTAGATTGTGTCTAACTTCGTGTTCAATTTTATTCGATTGATAAGTTGACGGGTACTGGTTTTTGTGTCAAATACATTCGAAACGCATGTTCATGACCAAGTGACCAGCAATCATGTATATGCATGTACGCAAATTTCGACCTGACATTAAATGGTCGACACCTGCTGGTAGTTGGCGCAACAGAACGGTGTACCGTAAATATGGGTTGACGATTCGACGCTCATGGCGAACTGTATTGGTAGATTCCATCTGTGTTAGGTCTGTGGGGTTTTATAGGCTCGGAGAGTCTACCTGCCTTTTCTTCGAGCAAAGTCTTTCGCCTCCCGTCTCCTCTGCATTGGCTCTATTGTACCTCCATATACTTCTCCAACCCTCTTTACAGTCCCGATCTCTTTCTTTCTTTTTCTGTTTTCAGTCTCACCGTTTCTCTCGTCGTTTCTTTTCCCTCGGATACTTTATCTTCCTCTGCTACCTTCGCCTCTAGCTTCTACTTTCGTCATTTTGCCCCATTCGCTTTCTATTCTTTGTATTCGCGCAGGGGAAGTCTTTTGGACTTCCCGTCACCATATTGCCCTCGCAGTTTAAAACCTTGAGACCTGCTGTTCTGTCGTTTTTGTCACAGGGGATCCCTTTCTCCCGATAGTATCGGTTTACAGAGGAGAGATTAAGTCGTAACCAATCATTAGGATCATAAAAATAAAAAAAAAAAAAAAAAAATGAAATGCAAGACCAAGTTTTTCACTCGGAGATCGAGAATACATTCCGTCAAACTATGCATTTATTATTCATCGGTATGCGTAAAGACTATGTAAACGTGGCCGACTATTTAGTGAATATAATTTCAGCTGTCTCGCGTTTGTCGTTAAATATTGTTTCGTCGAATTTATCAACTCATGTATTAATCATCAAATGTACACAAACTTGACTTGGGAATCCGACACACTTGAGTCATTCTTATCGTTTCAAACGAAACTACCTTATATAAGAGGGACACATTGTCAGTTATGACACAAACAGTACGATACATAGACGAATGCTTCGAGTTTATTGAGTTTACCGAAGAATACGTGTCCTTATCGTTTTAATTGCATTTTATTTGCAACGCAAGCACTTTTCTTATCGACAGTTACGATCGATGCTCGACAGTGATAATCACGAAAGAATAGGATCTATTCTCCACGGTATAAACTCTTGAAAAATTATAAAATTACAATTTTCTTAAAATTTCTATCATTATCTATCTCGACAAAGGTTTCTTCCTTGACAATTTAGCTGTGTCTATGTAACCTTGTTACAATTCCGAATACAAAATTCCACGTTAAACATTCTCTCAAAGGACAAGAGAATCCCGACGCAGTCGTCGCGGGTAATCATTTCTTTGTACGACGGAGTAAAAAATGCAATGCAACTTCACCGCGAGTTCCTATTGCGGACAATGTAGCGTCAGAAGCAAATTACATGTTTAAGTTTTTACATTATTACACGTAGCCAATCTCGCGTGTATTTTGTGCCTTTCCTATCATTAAAAAGATTTCGCAATCAATTTTTTATCTCAATTATGTACTAACAAGCTTCACTCAAGCGAATCTACACATAAGTGTTCAACGCATATTATTTGTTTAATATGTATCGACATAGTACCAATTCGAAAAGCTATCTAGCGAAGATTGTTAGGTTATTAACATATTATTGAATCGTTTAGTCGAAGCTAATATACATCGTTTCTCGTGCACTGGTGCGAGCACGGTTGGTCGACGCATTAATCTCATTTGACAGCCGATTTGTAGCAATTATACTCTCGCAGAGAAAAACAACGGATGCTTGTTTTTCTCGGCCGATAAATGCGTTCGATGATGACACCCTGGTAATTCATACTGAAATAAATCTAACATTCTTGATTTATGATATGTCGTATCAAAAAAAAAATCTATTTTTCTAATTGTATGTTTTTATAATTGCTTTATGTAGTACGTATACTATACATAATAGTGATGTTCTAATCTCTAGGATACGGCAATATTTAGTGAACCAGTAAAACGAAATGTATTTCGGTCCAAGGTTTCACCTAAACTGGAGTGACGACCTACCTGCATGTTAAACCTAAGAGAAGCATCCAAGAAGGTCATTGGGACAGAGAAAACCATGTATATTTATTACGTCTCCTTTACTGTTTGCATAAGAATCGCATAAAAACTGTTCGGAACCTGGCAATTTTTGAATAAACAGATTTCAAAAAGACTGCCAGCACGCGAAAGATGGTATCTGTTTTAAAACCGCTTCACGCTGGTTTGGACCGATTGTTACTATATTATGCAATAATGTTTTCCCAAGTTTCTTTGATCTTCACCGACATTTGACGGATAACGCGTAACTTGCTAATATGCAAAATTTCCCCCCTTATTTTTAACAAGTTTTATAGCCCCGCTATGCAACGTGTTGTGTTGCACAGCGTACGCGCAGTCGAGCGAACGAAAGACACAAGGCAGAGCAGGAAATAAACGACAGGATTAACAAATTGGTCCGATGCGCGTTTGCAAACTTTCGAAAAACTATGCACATTCATCCGAGAGAGTGGTGAGTACGTCATGTACACATAATGCCAGACAATGTAGCTTGGCTGGTTACGGCGCACAATTAGTACGTATGCGGTGATCGTGGAACGTTGCGAGAGCCACGAGCGACCGTGTTGGTGCAGCAGCCAGCACGCCTATACAAGTTTCAGTGGCATCGATGTCGTGCCATGCTACGCGACGTACCCTTCGTTCTACGAGTCGGTCAACGCTGCTGTTGTTCGCTCCTGCTACCCTATTCTTTGCGCCCTTCGGGTAATGGCCATGTTTTTAATCACTCCTTTCTGTAAATGGCCCACGTAATTCCATTACGGTGTCCGAACCGTACGTCGGACAAAGCTAACTCAAGCGGGATGTTTAAAACTATTCATTTATAAGAAATTTAACGTTGGAGGTTAGAGAAAAAAAAAAAAAAAAATCTAAATGGTATTTACCGCGATACTCGAGAATGCTAAATAGTAACACACATAGTAACGTTCATATTACTCGTTTTCCTCTTTTTTAACGTAACAGAACGATGCACGTGCTGAAATGATAGTTAACGAGACTGTAAATAATACGTAAATACGCGAGGTTAATCGAGAGCCCAGAAGTCCTCCGAGAGTCAAGTTACTTTGCATTGGTAAAAGAGAGACGACGGACTGTCGGTACGATGAATCTTTATCCTATGGTTAGGAATAATGAACAAGGGACATAACTGCGTTTTAGAGGCGAAAAAGGCGGAAACGAATCAAAGCAGTTCCAGCGATTCCGACAGTGAAACTGCGAACAAGAGAAACAAGCTTCAACAGACGCGATACCTGCGTGACCGTGCTAATGCGCGAGAAAAGGACAGCTCGATGGGAAGATAGGCAGATACACGAGGAAAAAAAACGAAAAAAAAAGAAGGGAGCGAGCAAGAGAAACAGGAAGGTTATACTGCAATTTGAACGGAAAAAGATATTATATGGTTAAAGGGAAAAGGAAAGGGACAGCATGACCGAATGTACACGGTCGAGTGTGTGCGAGAGAGTGAGAGAGACGGAGAAGCCAGCTGGAGAGAGATAGAGATAATGCGCGTGCATATGTGAATGTAGGAAGAAACCGTGAGAGGAACAGGGAGAGAGGAAGAAACAACATCGCCTAACTCGCTTGCTCGCTCGCACGCACGCACGGTCGATCGCTCCTGCTGGCAGCCATTTTGTGCTTGCCCGTAGACTCGACATTCCTGCCCCGGGAAAGTATTGGCCGTGATTCGCTTTAACTGTACATCTGTCCGTGCAATAGTACCGCGTGTATACCGCGAGAAAAACTGCCAACGGAAGTAAATTGGCAAAAGATCAAACTTTTTTCATCGGAAAGGAAAGTTACGTTCTTTATCATTGCATTAAAATGACCAAGCATCCTGTAACTCTGGACAATACGTTCTATGCCCGATACCCTTCCGTAGTTCATCCAGTAGAGTACAGTCTTAACCAAAAGCGTAACTTCTAGCGACCACCTTTAACGACCGAGCCGTTTGTTATAGCATTTTCTACCTTGAATTCTAACGAATGTATGTTACATGTACGTGACTTTTGTACAAATTTGATAGTCAACTTGGCTCGTACGTCGCTCGGGTTCTAGTCGAACGAGGTAGGCAAACAAAGGAGAATGAAATTGTGTAGAAATAACGGATGATTAATAAGAGACGTTGTCGACGTTTTGGACATAAATATATTGGTTTTAATAAAGTTGAAAAACTTCCCCTTATATTACATAATTGCGTAGAAATAATTACTTATACACTGACCATAAACAGACTTATACGACGTTGTCTTCACCTTTGAAACAAGTACGTTACTCCATGTTTACAACCAAGGAAATACCGGACAAGAGAAATAAATTTGCATGATTATCGATACGAGTGTATTTACCAAGTGTTATCAATGCTAATGGTTTTACCTTACAATACGGAAGTATGTAATCTATACACAACTAATATTCTTCTAATTCCTCTATTATGCAACTTACATAAACGTGAATTTAGACAAGCCCTCTAGGAGTAACTATGTTTGCAAATAGGTTTCTCATGTATTATTAATTTACAGCGCTTTAAGTTCCAAGTGTTTATCCGACTGACGATAATAAGCACATTTCAGTTAACGAAAAGTATTCGCGATGAAATTGCATAAAAAAAATTCTTACAATTTAACGTCACGTAACCAGCGTATCGTGCCAACCGGGGGACAATACTAATGACGCCTGTAATGGAAGCGACAATAATAATTTACCAATGCTACGGGGAGACGATTTTATCGTACAAGGGTTATCGTTGCAAACACGACGGTCGCTCGATGAACGTGCGTCTAAAGTCGGCCGTTTAATCAATTCTAGATTAGAATAATGTACGCGGCGGCCTCGCTAATTAAAACAAACTGTATTTCTGTAATTATGACTCGACCGTTTGCGCAACGAAATAATTTGTTGCTTCGAAGGTATCTGTGTTAGATAAAATGCCAGAAAGAAAACACGTCGGGAAAACAGGAAAGTCGGAAATGTTGAGAATATGAAGTAACGTTAGGAACGTTCAACCATATACAGAGTGTTCCCAAAACTAACGGTATTTAAATTACAAAAGAAAAAAAAAAGACAACAGTGTATTCATTTTCGGGCGGACACTCCGTATACTGCACTAAAGACTTGTCTGAAGGAGTGAAAAGACAAAACGTAACGTTATCCACAACAGCTCACTGAAGGAAGTTATGACTGAAATGGGAATGAATAGTGTTGGGTAGTATCAACGGTACATGGAACAATGAGAGATGTTTATTTAGGGTTAGGTTATAAAACAGCCCACGGTGAACCTCGCCCATTCACCAGTGGCATTGTATTCCGTTTTCTCTTTCCGTTTTCTTGTACCTCATTTTCGTTACAGTGCAATTAAGACGTAAAAATAAAATAAAAAAATACTCCACTAATGATGCAGATAACGTTACACATTTATTTCTACTAATAACGTTTATAGAAATGATCCCTTTGTATGGACTTTGAACAGATATTCAATTCGAAATACTTGAATTTATTTATCCATCGATCAATCATCATTTATTCATGACGAACGGCGACCGAACATGTCTTATTCGAGTTTACAAGCACCAGAGACAATCGATCGACGAGCCATAGGTGGAAGGACGATGCGTGCGCGTTAAAGGAAGGATGAAATACAGCTCGAAAGAGTGGTAAGTGGAAAAGAAAGTCGAAGATACGAGGGGCAATCGAGATGAATCGATCGAGGATCGATTTCTCATTCTCTCGAGAAGAGCGACCGTTTAAACCGCTCGTTAATGACACCTCGAGGTCGGCAACGTTACCGCCCCACCGACGACGACCGCTAATTACTCTCCACGAGGATCGTTTGGGTTCACTCACCGCTCTCTCGGTTATAAACCGACAATAGCGATCGTATCGCACCGTGTACGTATGTATACCTACAGTCCATATACATATGCGTAATGTACACGCCTGTTTGCCACTTCCGGGCAAAACGTTCTCGTTTAATGTCAATCTCGTTAATTAATTGAAATTATATCGTTTTGCTGGAAAACCAAACTGTTTGTCGCTAAAATATACTGTCATACGGCTGGGATTTAACGGTGTGCTACTGGCCTGTGCTCTATAAGCCTAAAGCTTCGGGCGTATCTATCCGAGAATCTACAATCGATTCTACGCGATCATAGAACGCGATGTAGAGAGGCGCAAGTATTAAACGATGACGCTCTGTAACCATTATAACGGCCTCCAGTCGTGTTACGTAAATACACGTATGTATGTTGGGACGAAATTCGACGTATCAAACGTTTCCGCGGTGAGAGAGCCGTGAAATAGTTTGCAACCTTTGAGCGAAATGTAACGGCCGTTGAATCAAATATCCTCCATTATAGCCTCCTTTCGGGAACTCTTGTAGCGAAACGAATGTCGGCAAACTGTCTTTTTAATTAAATATGGCAAAGTAATTTTTATTTCGTTTGCCAACATCGTTCGACCGTTTAATTTAATTTGTAAACTAAATTGAATTAGACTGTACTAAAAAAAAAGGAGAAAATTTATAGGCGAACTTAATTTCCTATGCGTACGTTAATAAAGTAATGACCACGTCGAGTTATAACCGGTTTACAAGCGATGTTAGATAGCCCGGACATATCGTATGTTCCATCAAAGATGAAAAATCAACGTAAACGATGTCACATTTTTATTCTTAGAGTGGCTTGTATGTATATAAATGAGGAGGAATATTAGTCAACTTGAATAAACACTGTGAAAGAGACAAAGTAAAAATGACTAACAGTGCTTGTTTAAAACTGCTTAATCTTCCTTATTGTAACTCTGACTCGTCGTATAATCGAGCTAAAGAGAATTGACGAGGTGAGTAGTAACGCCAGCAGACATACCGGTTTGAAAAGATACGCGTATCGTACGCATCGACCTTTTCAGCTATTATGTCTAACAAAACCGCCATTGTAAACGAACTTTTCGATTCCGCGTGACGATAATACCTCTAAACGTTCGAAATCGTCAAATACATTAAATAATTTTCTGGAAACTATACGTTGCAGAGGTGAGCAAGAGCGAATCCGAAACGACGTAGTGTCGTTCGTGAAACGGGATGCCTCCCTGTGGCGATGAATACCATATTCGAGCACAAAACTGCGCATCGTGTTACACTCTGCTAATCGCTCGTTAAAATATCCTGGCGTGGACAAGCGTGGTTTTCTGTCTTCAACTAAAACTGAGCGAAATTTTGATTGTATTTTTTATCGAACAAAATTAAAATTATTTATCTAGTATTCTCGCGATGTTTTATCTGGACGAGAATCGTTGTCTATCTCTGTGCGAACGAGTCGAGAACGGTCTCCCATTGTAGCACGAAAAGAACGAGTTTGGGAAAAAAAAAAAAACTTCTAGGGAAGCACAAAGCCGAGGTGAATCGTATTCGATCATATCAGAGGCTTTAAAAAAAAATGTTCATCGTATCGAGCCACGCAAAAACGATACGAAATACGAGCAGTCGAAGCGTAAATGGCGCGTAGAAGTAATGCGCGCATCATACTGCGAAATATGTACACGATACCAGTTCCAAAGAAGACAGGCAGCAGATAGCTACAACCGAGCGCGAGAATGTGTGGCGCGACACGTACATCGCGTACCGGCTTCGCTTTTGCTCGCGAGACTCGGGGTTAGGAGAGACGAGGCGAGGCGAGGCGAAACGAGGCGAGGCGAGGCGACGCGAGGCGAGGCGAGCTGAAGCGCACACACTCGGGGTATAAGTACGCTAAGGCGCTGCGTCCATGCATGGTCAAGTGATGGGCATGTATGTGTACGACACGAGCGTGCACACGATCCCGCGCGAACACACCACGCAACCACGCACGAAAAGTGTTGTTCGACGGAAGTACGAGCTCCTTACCATTGTGCGCGCGTATCAGCGACTAGAAGTACACACGCCGACCGAATCCAGCGTTCCTCAAAGTATTTCCCCTTCTATCGATGGTATCCGTTCATCGGGCGTATGCACGGGTTCATCCACGGTAGCGTATCCTGTAAAGTAATCCAAGTTCCAAGAAAGATGACCAATTCTCTGGGGATGTCGAGTGCCTCGCGACACGCCGCATAATTCACCTCACGACTCTGTTCGCACGTTCATATGTATGCGCACGCACTATACTCGCGGAAGAACGAACGAGCATTTAAATACACCTTGCAACACCATACATCCCATAGATTCGATCGGATATACGAGTCGATTATCTGCGCGCGACGTTGTATTTCTTCTTTTTCGGTGTGGTTAAGCTGCTTGCCCACCTTCACTCTCACTCTCTCATTTCACCTTTCTGTCTCTTTCCCACATCGCGCACACCACATCCTTCTCCTTCCTACGGCGTTGTACTTTATCTTTGAGATCCGCTTTATACTTCAACGCGGGCTAATCGCGAGGCACATCACACTTTTCGTCGCACTGGGCAATCGCGAGTGCACAACATAGGAACGGGTACCGCGGCACCTTTACGGAGTACGAAGTGTAACGCGTACACTGTCCGAGTTCCCTCTGAACGCGAGCAACGAGGAATGAGATCCGAGCTCCTGATAGATCCAATAGCCGCACGGGAAACGAACGATATCGTCCTCGCAAATTCACGAAGCTCGCGACGCGTAATTAACGAGGCGTATTCACGATAATCCCGATACGTCCAGGCGACACTCGGTACGAGCGGAATATACAAAACACGACGGAACGGGATGATGCTAGTACCAACACAGGAACGAGCATGCCCGTGCGCACTCGTTCGTTTGTTCGTTTGCTCGCGTCGCTCGTCCCGACACAGACACGCATACACACGCAAGCCAGAGGCAGAGGTATCGAGAAAGACGCGAACAGAAGGATGGAAAAGGTACGTGAGAAGGAGCGAGGGAGAGAGACACAGCGAGAATGAGAAAGATGTTCGCACGCAGCACCCTGCGCGTCTCTATCCGGCAGCTATCGAGGATACGATTATCATGCGCACTCTCTCTTTCATCGTTTCCACTCGATGGCTCTGTTTCGGACTTGGCGTACTGCGTACGTCCTACCGGTGTTTAACTGGTCCGGATCGGTGCTGTACGTTTCGATCGCGCACTCTCACAGAGACACCTCGACCGTAGACTCGTGTACACATCGAGAGACGAGGCAGCAGCTCCTTCTTCGTCGTCTCGTTCGGCCGACGCCGCGAGAAATACACACACTTTCTTTACCAAATGTCGAACTTTGCTCGCGTTCAGGCACACCCGAGTCTCGTCGACGCGATCCCACGACACTTTGGCCACGCTTAGCTCGTCGGGCTGCACGAAAAATCGCAGTATTCTAGTCTGTGACGAGTAAAGAAAAAACGCAGACACCGCACCTCCCTTGTCAGAAAGCACTCACGGCAGACCGCAACACATGGCTACGGGCCTCCACCAAGTTCGGCCGTTCTCGACTGTGCTCGGAGAACTTCGTGCAGGACCGTACTGTCGCTCCAGTCGCCACACTGTTCCCTACGACGGTCATTTCAAAATTATTTTCAGCGTCGTAGAAACACCGTCGTCATCGATCAAACGGCTTATCGCGTTGGGCGAGATTTATTAGACAGAAAAGAGCATGGAATTGCTTCGATGCTACTCGATCCATTCATTCTGTAAACACTCTAACCTATATATTTCATTTACGATAGCGAGTATACAGTGTCTACGTCTTATTGTTAGATTCAAACGTACTCGTATATGCACCAGAGATGGGCAAAACCCTAGACTTTGAATAAATCTGAGGTTTGCCGATATGTTTGTCTCGTTTCCTTCTTTGGAAAATAGTCAAAAAAAGGGAACAAGACAAACATATCAGCAAACTTCAAATTTATTCGAACCCTAGGGTTTTGCCCATCACTGATATGCACATTAAAGTATCGTTACATGATTACTCCTATAGGATGCATAAGAATACTTTAAACATCGAAAATACGATGTTATACCGGGTTTCCTATCAGATACGAACACCTGTAAACGTTAACGAGGCGACGAGAAGAATAAAAACGATTGAAGCAGGAACAAATGAAAAATAGGATAGGGGCCCTTGTTTGTGGTTTCCGGTGTTGGGCAACCGTTAGAAGCAGGGCGAGGGTTCTGCACAGGCGTCCTCCGTCGTCTTCTACCGAAGGCCGTGTGGTGTCACGGTGAGCGTGGCAAAACCCGGAAAGAAGAAAAGAAGCCGAAGGAGCTTGGAGAAGTACGAAGGAGCACGAAGGAGCCCGAAGGAGCTGAAGACCCTCCTCACCTCGACCATCTCCTCCCCCTACTTTTCCTCGTCGAAAGCAGAAGCAGCCCTGCTTGCGGGCATCACCGTATGTATGAACATACATCGAAACAAAACTCTTCTCTGTTTTTCTCTTTCTGCCTCTCTATTATGTTCCACCCTCCATTCTGCTCTCTTATACTCGCCCCGTCTATCGTCTCTTACACGTTGTTATGGCGAGCTACACCAGCGGCGGACACGAGCATTTGTCGCTGACAAATGACACTCGGGTACACGAGTTCAACGAAGAAAACGAAATTAAACCCGCTTAAGACTGCCGCTTGCGTTGCAGCAATGTCGTTCTATCGAAAATTTCGATGTCTCGTCGATTCCATAGAAACGTCCGTCGTTGCTCGTTTTCATCGTTTTCATCGTTACGTTTCGATTCGATATTACTTGAAACGTCTCTAACAACGTGACGCATTACCATTAGCGCGTATACCGTAAATAGACGATTTAGTACCGTATACACGTTGACTGTGATCATTGACAGTTTCGTAACGTATATTCCCCTAGACCCCATCCGAGCCCGATACAGAACATTTTTGTTTCCCTTCGTCACTCTGTTGCTCCTACTCTTTTCTTCCCATTATCTTTCCTCGTCACAACCTTCCTCTTCCCCCAGCACTAGTGCCACTTCGCCCCTTACTTCATTCTTCCGTTCCCCCTTCGTTTTGTCTTTCTCTTTCGCATACGGAACACGAGCGAGCGCGTGTATGGCTCTGCTCAAGCACCATCTCTTTCTCCTCGACAATTCTTAGTTCCCATAATGAACCGTACGACGTGGTTCGTGGTTAAGAGCAAATGGACGTAACAGTTTCCCCGTCACATTAATAATAGTTTTAGTGGGGCTTGATCCTTTAAAGGCTCGAGTCAAGACCAACGTCAAAATTAATTTCGACTCCACTTTTACGTAACCCGATCCTACTAAAATTCATTGTGTTCCCCATACTAATTCTTCCCACTTTTGTCTGTTCCTTGTTCGGATGACGCAATGCAAACTGATATCGATATAACGATTACTATATGTACCTGTAACATGGGAATCGATTTTACGCGTCTTATCTAATCTAACCAAAGGAAAAACGGAATATGTATTTGTGCCTCATTTTCGATGTTATTATACGTTATTACGTATTATCACGGTGGAGTTATAGGAGGCTTCTGGCTTGGGTGAAAAAATGAGTCATTTTTAGAAACGTGTGTTTTGAAAGGAAATTCAAATTTTGTATACGGGTAATTGCAATTATTAAAAAATTGAAGGATATTAGTCATAGAGGACGCCAAGATAGATACATACACATAATCGATAAAGTCGATTTTCTATTCAAACGAGAACCCTGCCTAAATGTAAATGACGGAACGGAGGAAACTTTTTATCACGGTACATGCTACCTACGTATGTATTTATGTGTTATCCGTCTTTTGAACACCGTTGCAGACATAATACGCGTCTCAAGCACTGCGGAGCAAATGTCAGCGCCTCTTTTACGGTGCATCGATCCTATTCGACATATATTTGCGACAGGATGGCACTTTAATTTTCAATAAAATACCGGTAAATCGTTGGCGAATCGGTAAAATATTCTAATAGTGCATCCCTGTTTCTATCTTTTTATTTTATACGCCTTTATTGCACATTTATGTATTACGCGCTATTAACACGTAGTTTCTCCTATTACCAAACAAGTCCATGTTTTGCTATCGGCAATCGTAAGAAAACAAATTGGACGTTCAGTATAAAAACGAGTGAATTTTTATGAAGAGACAGTTCTCGTAGCCGCACCGTTTACGCGAGATTGCCGATACAACCACGGGAATGAATTATTTATTTTCTCGTTTGACCGACAGTCTTATGAAACTTCACACCGTGCTGGGTATCGCAAGTATCGGGGCGCGAGAGTCGTTCACCCTCAATTATCGTTTCGCATCGTTGAAACGCTCCCTCGTTCAACGTCAAACGCATTCATTCGCTAATAAGAAGACAAACGGGGCGAATTCATGGAATTACAGGCCAGGAAAATAATGTTATTTTTCGTACGGCACGCCATTTCGTACGGACTATTCGCTAATAAAAGTGAAATGCTCGACTTGCTTTCACTCCGTCGACAAGTAGTAAACAACAACGTAAATAAGGGAAATACATCCGTACTTGCGGTGTTTTTCAAATCTCGCGTCGCATCGTTTCACTGCGTACTCCACGTGTCCCTTTTCTTCTCACCGTGCTATCAATCAACCCACTCTTCCCTCCCCCGTCTTCGGTTGCGTACCATTTCCTTCCACTCGCGATACAGTCGTGTACATCACGCGTATAATGCTGTATGCTCGAATCGCAAGATCGTGGCTAATTTATGGCGAGTTCGCGACGAGGAAAGCAACACAACGCGTACGACGTATGCTAATACGGTGAACGCGACGGGAAGATCAGAAGGCGATTGTTAAAACGCGCGAGGAATAACGCAATGAGAAGCAGTTTATGCCATTCTGGGCTCGTATTTAGAAATAATTACTGTTTATTGTATTGGATATAACTATCGTACTATCCACGCCTATTACATCCAAGAAGATGGAGTCAAATATGGAAACGTGTATCTACGCGAAGAGATTTGAATACGAAATTGTTGAAAATTAATTAACCGAGTGATTATCGAGTAATGCAATTAGTAAATTACGCTCGATTCGACTGTGCATAATAGGCATCGAAGATCGTTCCGGGGATGATATCGTCGGTTATCGAGGGATGCGATGAAACCAGCGGTTCACCGCGTATCAACATACATAGTTCCTATCAAACGTAAACGCGTTTCGCGGAGCGGCAGGTTACATCGTTGATGTTTGCATTCTGTGAACTTTCGAAGGAAACAAGAGCGAGAAATCGCGTGGCGCTGGTACTCCGAAATAGGCGGAGCCGAATAACGGTCGATACGAAACACCCCTCGATGGAACGACACCCATCCTCACGTACTCGAGTCGAGTCAAGTCGAGTCTCCCCCGAGTCCTTGACGTCTCTTCATCTTCGCCTCGTCCCTTATCAGCTTCTATTTCCTTCCGTTCTCCCGATTCCCTTGCTTTCCCCCGGCACTTTGTCCACTTTCCTCTCTCCTTTCCATCGCGAAATTTAATCTCCGCTGCTCGCTCTTTCCGCCTTGCAAATATCCACGATCAAAGAAAATATCGCTTCCATCCGTTTTAACGGGGCCATTCGTTCTTTTACAGAGTCAAAGAAAATCCATTTCCTTATTTATAATGTAAGAACGGTACATTTTGTTATGCTTGTCAAGAACGGGTTATTAGGAAACTTGCTACGTGAATTATTGGAATCCCCACTTAAGAGCAACATTTTTAGTTTGATTAATTATCAAACGACCCTCGCAGAATTATCAGATAAAAGTACGAGGCTCGTATATTATACAATGACTTTTCGAATACAAGTTATCCACCCACCCTTTTTCACCTCGCTTCCTCCCTTAAGCTCCTTGTCTCGTGTGGGGACTGTGCCTTCTTTCTACGGATATCCTTTCACGATGAAGCAGAAACAGAATCGAAGGAAGCGGCGGATACAATCAGAGACGATTACGATGTTGGTTACGAGTTTCGTACATCTCGAAGCGCGAGCGAAAAGCACCGCTGTCAACGAATCGATATCCGGATGGGCGTGGTCTTGTCGATCCTCGCGGATGCTATTGCCTAGCGTGGTTTCTCTCTATACGGATGTTCGCGCTTAAAAGATTCAGTCTCTTCGAAACTCGGCTCGAACTTGCTTCGATTCGATTTGCAGCCAACGCCACGCGATCGAACCTCGTTACGCGTTACCCGAAGCAAAATGTATTTTGTCCCCGCTCCTTCGAGTTTCGCTTTCGAGCTCAACCACCGTCGATGAACCGTGAAAAACAACGACCTCTCAGAAATCGAGAGAGGCACGGGTCGCTTACTTTTTGGAGTCTCCCATATCCGTTTAGAGATGTGGTCCAGAAACTTTTTCCGGTTCCGAGTAGCGAAAATTCGAAGCTTTGCGGGCTAAGGGGTGATAAGAGGGTATTATCTACGTAATATTCTGAGAACGGGTTGATCTTTTCTGGGGAAGTGTTTCAGTGCCTGCGGGGCAATCTCGGTAGACTTCAGGGGCGAATTAGGAGGCTGAATATTAAATGTTCTTCGATTTTTTTTTTTTTTTTTTTATACAAAAAAATTACTTAATTTTTTACAGAAATGTTTGAGTAATACTTAGCCTTCTAATGTGATTCTCCCCATTCAAGGGGGATAGCTATGCTGTGAAAGAAATAGAAGATTTTAAGGTAACTCTATAAAGGTTTCACTCCTACTTAACCGACAAATTACCAATGCAAAAATAACCTGCCTCGGGGGCCCGATGGTAAAAGACAAGAGAAGAGGGTTCGAAGCGTTCCTGAAACAGGAGAAAAAGAAGACGAAGACGAGGAAAAAAAGAACATCTCGGTAAAAAATCTCGTCACGTTTTGGCGCTAGCGGGGCGCTCGGGTAGCGTCAGAGGGGCGTCGGAAGAGGACTATATAATACTGGCCGCGAAAAGCTGTAGGGGAGGAGAAGGGTGTAGGGGATGGGGGACAGTAGGCGAGGAGAAGAGTATTCGCAGCATGTGGTCTCGTCAACCCCCTTGCTCGACTCTCTTTTCACTCGGTTCTCTCCCCTCGTGTTTCGTTTCTATCTTTCATCTACCTTCCCGCACCGATTTCGTACTCTCGTTCCCGTTGCTCGGACTGAATTTCCCCCTGGGTTCAAACTCGCTTCCTACCGCACCTACCCCTTTTGTAAACACTAATTGCTCCATACAAACGTCCGAAATGTACTTAACGTCCTCCTTTCTTGCACCAGAACGCCCCTCGCAAATGTTCCTTATCTATCTCTCTCGTCACGCCACTTTCGGTTTCCTTTCCAACATTTCTTATGTTTACCTACTCGTCGCGTATCACTTCTCTTTATGCGTAATTGTGGAGAGGCTATGAAAAGCTGGCAATTTTGGATGCTACTTTTTAAGGTTAGGTTCTCCGCGCGTTTGAAACAAAGATTGGCACTCGGAACGAATAATCGGGAAACACAAAAAATCGGAGGGGTTAAATTTTGACTGCGATATACGTATATTTAGTAACTGCCAGGGGAAATAAAAGGGGACGCAAACGAGTCGGAATATAATTTTCAATGGTGTTGCGATATCAGAGCTCCGACGATAAACATTGTATGCCACTCTGTAGGCCGAGGCAGCTGGATTTTCAAGATGAGTAAACTAACACGAATCTATTTACCGTCGGTGTCTACGAACTATTCGGAGTAGAATGGAACAGAACGGAACGAGATGAAAGGGATCGTTTGGTGGTATTCTCTGATGTTGGCCAGCGAGAGCTGGGACACAGTATACCTGTGTGTGCCAATATCTGCGAAAGCCAAAGCTGAAATCGGAACCAGAGGTGGACAAATTTTATTCGAATAACAGACGACGAATAAAAATTGTAATTTTGTTTCAATTAATTGTATTAACTTTTTCAAATGTCGAGAAATATAGAATAAAAAATTTCAGATGAGAAACTTGCTCATGCCTGGTCGAAACCAGCCACATAGCCGGTTTACTCAATGACTGGAAGTTGAGGGGTGCAAAAGACGTGCGAGAAAGTCAGAGAATATGCAACCCCTTGTATGTACGTAACAAAGTTCTCCACGCTGTCAGTATCAGCATCGACCGTTTCACCGTAACGTCACCGGACACGCCAACCGTAACACCTAATCGTTACAACTTCTTTTCTTTTTCTTTTTCGCCTCGCTTTCCTTTTTTTTTTACCGCTACACGAACACGATTCGTCGACATTCTACTCGAGATCAGTTTTCAATTTTTCATATTTCCCCAACCAACTTTAATTGGTACATTTAAAACGCTATGCGTGCGAACTTCTCTTATATTCTCCTTATGTACTTTTCCTATCGATAGCAAAGTATCTCCGTATTTCTTAACTTTCTTTCTACTCTCAACCCTCTTCGTATTATACTCTCTGCACTCTATCTATCAATTCTTTCGTGTATTTATTGTCAAATATTCTACGAGTCTTTTCTACCTTCGTTCTTTTCTTTACAGCCTGTCATACATTTTACCTCGATATGTAACGCCATCTTCCTTGAGCCCTAGCTCCTCGACTCGCTTCCACCCTTCTGCTCGCCCCCCCCCCCCCTTTTCCTCTACCGCTCGTTTCGGTAATGCCATGTATACAAGCGCGCGCATACACATGCACTCGGAAATGAACCCGAGCTCCTTCTCTTCGTCCTTTGCCCTTCGCTATCCTTCCGTCTTGTCGGTGCTTCTCTCCTGTTAGCTTCGCTAAAAGCCTGACAAGGTTGTTACGCAAAGAGAAATTCAATATAGCCGTTAACTCTCGGGTACTTGTGTCTACGTGGTTACTCGACCTCTCTTTTACTCCAATAACTTATTACCAAAGAGTGTCGCCGCAAAGCGCGACAACGTAAGACGAGCTCGAGGTTTCAAACGACTGAGCGTAAACGCTAGCCATAGTCAACTTTACATGTTCGGAATTTGAGATAAATATTTAATCAGCAGAGAACAATAACAGTGAAGAGTAGATTCGATCGTCAATGAACGGAAAATAACGAAGGTGTGGATGCACCAGGTACTAAAAGCCATAGTTACGTTACTGAATGACTACCCTCTAGCGGTAGTCTTCGGTGAGTTGCTAGGATACACCCCAGGCTCGAACCCCTTACGATTCGGCTACCAGTGCCTACCCAGCTACTTTTCACGATGTGTCTAAGAATACCTACGGAATCAAACGAAATCTCTATGTAGCTAATGCCTTTTCTGATATGATCTCTATCGAAATATTCGGTTACGTCGACTTCAGAAGTGGAAGCATAGAAACGTAGACCTTTTCTTCCTTACACCCTTCCTAATCTTTCTATTAGTTCCATCCAATCGACCAATAGTCTATCAACTTTAACGCTGTCGAAGCATTAGCCCTTAATCGTATTTAGGTCGTGTTTGCGTTACACTCCAGAGAGTACCCGATTGGCGTTTAAATATATTCGCAGAACGATTCAATGTTTCCTTTACGTGATTCGTGCTGACAAAAGCAAATATGTATTTGGTAAAAGCTTTTCAGCTTTAAGAGAATAAAGAGCACATCGAAAACTTATGTTCTACGATGCGACCACGTAAAATACATTTAATTAAAACTGTTTCGTGTGAAATTTCAAGTATAATTTTGCAAGTTGTTCTGCGTTAATTGGTCTCCAAGACAAATAGCTTGTCGCTGAGAGTAAAGACGTAATACCTTTTACGCGAATGCAATTATGGAACTTTAACGATGACGCTAAGCGCTTAATTGCGTTTATGCTCGAACGAGATACCTATGTAATCGAGGAAACAATAGACACAGCGTGCTGCAGATCTTCGTACTGTACTATAGGATATACGTTCTTATCCGATTCGCCTTGAGCACTAAATACGTATGTATCATATCTCGTCTACGAATAAACAGCCCATGGGTCTTTACGTAATTTATCTATGATAGTTATCATTATCTACCGATATGAACGTAAATAAAAAAATAATAAACGACCCTTACCGTTTTTGTCCAAAAACCGGAAGTTGTCTCAGATTTTTCAGTGGTGACATCTTTCGCACTTGACGCGAACTTTCCTTTCAGACATGTACCGGTTTACTCGGCAACCGGTACTAACCCTCAACATGACACAAAAGCCACTTTATCACACACTAGAAAGAACTGTTTCATACTCGTATCATTTAGAGACAACCACGATTTAACAAGAATTCACTGAAACTCGACGACCGTGCACGTTTTAAATAGAATTGATCATAAATACACGCACAAAATGGCAACTCACGAGCCAATCGTTTCAGCTTGTGCGTTTACAGGACTGCCGTAAACACCACGTAGTCAAACGAACAACTATACACCTGAAACCTCTCTTTTATCCACAGTTATTTTACACAACGAATTCGTCGCTGAAATCATGTAAATTAATTGTACGATAGAACATGCTACACAGTATTGTCGATATAGACTGTAAATTTGGAATATTACTATATTACGCATTGATGTTGACTAGAGTGATCAGAATCCGGCAATCACAGGCAGAAGCGCCTCTAGTGTCATGGCCTTTTCCTGTTCACGCTCAATCCAACGAGGACGTGAACGTAAGTTGTATGGTAAGAAATTCGGAGGTTCGACATATTTACCTGCCGGTCGTATGAAAAAAAGTGATATCAAAACGTTGGAAATACTCGAAGATTGTCAGTGATTGCAAACGTATCAAATGGTTCACAAATTACGAGTTGAAGTGTTCCTATTGTACATGTGACCACATGGCCACATGTTTTCACAATTTTCATACATTCTGAATCAACAGAACTTATAAATAGTGTATTTTGGATAAAATTTCATCTCTAAAGTAACCTGTACCTAATACGAGTGCTACTACTATTCAAATTTTGTGGTGTACCGATAGCTGTTTGATATGTGTGCTCCGATTAAATAAAATTTACGCGTACTTATTTTCTTAGTTGCATCGTGTTCATTGACATCTGACACGAGGAAACTATACTCAGTGCTCGCGAATTTGTTAAAGAAATTTTTTTGAAAGTATTTCTGTCCTTGTTACGAAATATCTAGCCACCAAATATTTTTATTTAAATTAGACACATTGTTCTCGTCGACGCGTAGAACAGGACTAAGAAAGCCTTTCGCATGTAAATAATCTTTTTTGTGTTGTTTCTCCTCATTTCTTGCACATTATATTAATAATATATGTTTGTGGAAAGTATGAAACTACTTTATGTACAACTTTATGTATCTTACAGATAAACCATGGCTGACATGGAAACGTTCGATGAAGGAGTGGTACCCACCACGACTACTTTACCCGTGACATTATCCGCTGAATTACCAGAAATCAAGCTGTTTGGTCGTTGGAACTGCGACGATGTGCAGGTCAATGATATGTCGCTGCAAGATTACATAGCCGTTAAAGAAAAGAACGCAAAGTATCTTCCACATTCTGCTGGACGTTACGCGGCAAAACGATTTCGAAAAGCTCAGTGCCCTATAGTGGAGCGTCTTACGAATTCGTTAATGATGCACGGTAGAAACAATGGCAAAAAGCTAATGGCAGTTCGAATTGTGAAGCATGCCTTTGAAATCATCCACCTCCTTACAGGCGACAATCCTTTGCAGGTAATTAAATCTTCCCAATTTTTTGTGTATGAATGTATACATATACATGTGATAAACATCTGATATATTTTGATTTAGGTTCTTGTGACGGCTATCATTAACTCGGGACCTAGGGAAGACTCCACGCGTATCGGTCGTGCTGGTACAGTCAGAAGACAAGCGGTCGATGTATCGCCATTACGACGTGTAAATCAAGCTATCTGGTTACTGTGTACCGGTGCTAGGGAAGCTGCATTCCGTAATATTAAAACAATTGCTGAATGTTTAGCCGATGAACTCATAAACGCTGCCAAAGGCTCGTCAAATTCGTACGCGATCAAAAAGAAGGATGAACTCGAGCGAGTCGCTAAATCTAACCGATAAACACCTCTTTTCGTGAAAACGTACAAATAAATGTTTTATCTTTAAAGTGATCTTATTATTATTTTCCACCTTTTTTACAAAGATTTTATTAGTAAGCGTAACTCGTAAGATTGGTAAAAACCATTTACAGTTTTGTTATTGCGTTGGTTACACGATGACTATCGAGATAAAAACAAAATAAAAAATTTAAAATTTGAACTAAAAAAGTAAATAAATTGGTAGTCAGGTGACGGTGGCGCCAAACGTTAACTGTAAGAATGTATCATTGCTGCCCTTTATTACTAGGGTAAGAAAAAATAATGATACATATTGATAATGTTTTTAATTATACGTTTGGTTAATTGAATTCTCTTAAACATAATATTAAAATCATTTTTCGATAAGAAAATTGGACAAACCTCAGCGATAAAAAGTGAGGTTATATTGTTTGACCAATCACACTTTGGGACAACTTTCATGTCCAATAGGAGTGTAATGGATACAGTGCTGCTACTACAAGAATATATTAATATTATTAAACTGTTTTAGCCATAAAGTTAAACGGTTGTCACATAATCAGCTTTCGTGTGATTGTACAATACTCTCGATCATGGCGAAAGTATTAAAAAAGGTAACGCATCTACAGAAGTATTCAAAACGAAGGAAAGGTGTGGTAATGTTGGATTTATCTCAAACTCGAGTGTCATTCCAAATATAACCATAACCACTTTGTTTTGTATGTTACTTCGAAATTTTCTGCATTTCTCCACCTCAGTTCTTCTTCGTTTTAGACGACAGGTTTAACAGGTCTCGCTGTATCGGAACAGCCTCATCGCGAACTTGCTAAGGTGTACAAAAAAATTATGACTGTTTTGGTAACCATTCCAGCACAATCTGCTTACAGGAAACACACTGAAAAACTTATCAAAGAGCGAAGTGCTATCGTAAACGAGGTAATTT
Organism: Hylaeus volcanicus; assembly: GCF_026283585.1. Taxonomy (NCBI): domain Eukaryota; kingdom Metazoa; phylum Arthropoda; class Insecta; order Hymenoptera; family Colletidae; genus Hylaeus; species Hylaeus volcanicus. The sequence goes on from NC_071982.1 coordinate 18,454,219, forward strand.
ACAATCTATCTGATTTATATTAAATCATCTAAAGTTAATTCTAATTGTCTGTGTCTGTTGCAGAATTCAGATGTAGCTACCATAGAAAAAAAGATAGGTTGCGGCCAAGTGGAAGAGATTATACAACAAGCAAAGAATGAATTAAATCTAGCGGAGAAGATGGTAAATTGGAAACCATGGGAAAGTTTGATAGAAGAACCTCCAAAGCACCAATGGACCTGGCCTCCTTACAAATAGTTTGAAACTCGACACTCATCACTGTAACTTGTACATAGCACTAAACAAACAAATTGCCATTTGTTTAGACAATATACTGTAGATTAAAATATGCATTGTAATCATTACGTCTATTTATTTATAATAGGCGTAATAAGTCAAATAGGAAATAAATATAGAACTTTTGATAGGCTTTGTATTCTCCTTGGACTCGTTTGAAAGAACAACTACTTAGAATCGATTTGTTTAAAATTAATAGCTGATTGCACAGTAAAAGAGAGTATCGGAGCATAAGACTGCTATGCGTGTATCGTTTGAACGAGAAATCATACGTAAATAGAAGTCGCGGCAAAAGGAATGTTGAGAGGAAAAAGTTAGCGGTGCGAACGAGAGAGAGGGAAGGAAAACGCGAGGCGTTACATGGTAGTGGGGATCAGGGCAAGGTAGGAGAACGGTTTTAGCCGGGGTTTTTTAGGGGTGGGGATTCGAGGGTCGAGCTCAGTCCCGATTTCGCGTCGCGCTAGAGGATAGTGGACGCGCGAATCGCACTTCTCTTCGAGACGTCGAACATTCGATACGTTGTGCCGCACCACGTTTTCGATCCTCGCTCTTTTTCCTCTTCTTTTCTCTTTCTCTCCCTTTTCACTTTTGTATTTTCACTAATTTTCTCGCTTCTTCCCTTTTTTCCCGCCTTTTACACTCAGCTTTCCGTTCGACGTCTCCTCTCTTTTGGAGCGAAGCAAACGTCAAACGTTGGCGGCACGATCGATGGTACGATCAAAGTTATCAAAGTTATAACGTGCATGATCGTAAAATATTTATCCAACAGTCACGGCGTCGTGTATTCGAGAATCAGTGTTTCAGTGCGTCGCGAGTTTTGTTTCAACAAGTTCACCGGTAGACGAACGAAGACAGTGGACAGTTGAACAATCCCGGTGCTCGGCGATCTATCCCTCGCTTGTCAACCCGATTAAGACGAGTATCCGTTTCGCAGTGACATCCGTGATATCTCGATCGTTTACGTGGAATGACTTTGTGAGAAGCGAAGAAAAAGTGGAACGAGGAGCCCAGTGGAATTGACAATCGGTGTGTACAACGTTTGGTTTCTAAAACATACTTTTATCCGTGACACGTATTCTCGATCTTTTCCTCTATTGAGTTCTTTGGGGTCCAAGGTCTTTTATAGTCACAGATGTAGATATAGATAGTCACAGACATAGATATGGGGTGTTTTATGTTATAAGAACATTAGTATAACGTAAACATAGGATACGGTAGAAAAGTAAATAGGATCATCGAGGAGATATCGAATCGCAACGCAAACTCTAAGCATCGATTCTTCCGGTTCACACTTGGGTTCCTGTGTCAAGGCTCGACAAAAGTGTACCGAAATCGGAAACTGTGGACCGCGAAGGGTTAAAGCAACCAATGAAAGGAGTTTCTCGCGAAGTCGAGCACATATATCGTATCGTGGATCCCATGGCGGGAAACAATGCTCGCGGAAGAAAACGCGTTCTCGTAGCCGAAGACAATGCTCGTGATTTCGTTGAGCGCGACGAAACGAAAGCGGCCAAGACGTTGCGATCGTTTGGTTGTGCCGAACGAGTTGGTTGTTTCAGCGATCGGCGAAACCGCGTGTGCCCGCCAACGTTTGATTCTCGAACGAGATTCTTTTGTTCTCCCGCGCGATCTATGCGATCGTTTCGACGGCATACGTTTCCTTTCGCGGAATACGAGTCTCGTAGAAAGCTGCTCGGTTGGCTTCTGGATCGCGGCTTCAGAGCTCGCGATCGAGATCGGTAGCACTCGTTGGACATTTCTTTTATTTGTTCAATGAGAAATGTACGACGAGTTATTCGATAAGAATTTTACGTTATTAACAGGCTATTATTAGGCGTAGAAATCAATTCTGTGTAGATGCATTCCAATGACTATTGGGTTGAGACTCGGGTTAGGTGTACAGATACATTGTAATAGAGATCAGGAATGTTCGTATTAAATATATCCGTTTAAACCAGAGTTATAAATTACGGAAATGTCAGGGGAACTGAAGCGAATGAGCGGCAGCTACGTAATGGTAATTCCTAGAATGCTTATCCCACAAACGAGTGGCGTTTAAACGTTTATGAATCCGTTTGGTTGAGTGGAATGTGCCTTTTCGGCCGGTAGGTGTGGTCACTGTCTATTAGGTTCATTGCAAACGGGTTTAGGTGGTTTCATAGACGGCCATTGTTTGCCACGTTTTGAGATTTCTTGTTTCAGTGTCGGCATTCTTCTCGGTGGACGATAGTCGAGACGGGTGTAGTTGGAGATTTGAAAAATGATACCGAAAAGCAGAGAGCTAGGAATGACACGCAAGGGAAATCGGAAGAACGTCAACACGCCGTGACGTTGCCCCGTTATGTGCTCCGCACTCGACGTCCCCGCTGCGACCGCGAGCTTTGTTTACACTTGGTCTTGGCGAACTAGTCGTTCGACGACAAGAATCTTCTTGTCGTAGTACGCATCATTCACAAGGCGAGAAGCATGCATTCGAGTGGTCCACTTCGAATGATTTTATTTACAATTACAAGGTGTAGAAGGAAGGTGTAGTTTTCAGAAGTTATGCTCGGAATCGCGATCAAGAGCCATCTCCATCACTGATCACGTTTCTTTTGCTGTCTAATCTTTAGCTTGTAGCTCGAGTTCGACCAGCTGTGATACGAATATCCCTACCTATGATTCGCGTATCGATAGTTGGCACCTTTTCTAGCATTTGTTTATCTCTCGATGAATTTTAAACTTGGATTCTTTGCAACACAAATTTCGTATAGTTCCTTTTAACTACCCTTCTAACTACCCTTAGAGATCGCGACTAATCCAAATTTCATAAAAATTGTCCAGTGCGTGGAACGACCTCTACCAACCCGTTCGCTTTCGAGCCAACTTTCGATCGGTCTTCGTACGAATCCGTAAGAGGCAGTGCAGAAGGCGAGGCACTTTTCGCAAGGCCGAACATTATTATTTCAATGCGTTTGGTTGCGTAACGCGCGCATACTCTCGCCGGCAAAGAGCCACGCAGCGATTTCCATCGTTCGAGTATCCCTGCGAGCGATCGCTTTGCGAGATTCCAACCTGCTATCGACGTTCGAGATTCTCTCGTAGCAGAAATGGGCAAAATTTTATTCCAACGCAGCGTACAGCCATTTGCTCCTCGCGTTATTTAACATACACAAAATAACGCCGTTCCTTGATATAAATTTAAATTTATGGCAATATCTAAAAAGATAACGATACAATATATCCACTCAAGTAGGATATAGATATAGGAGAATATGTAGAGAAAGGGTATTTTTCATTGGAAATAACGAGTATAAAAGTTGTTTACCTTTTATTCGTTATTCGACATTTATAGCTAGACAGGAATTTTACCCATCTCCGTTTCATGGTAGCGGTATCCGTGTTTACGGCTGACTGGATTTCAGTACTTCGTCGCACTATGAGCGCAAACGGTGTTTTCCGTATTAAAATCCTAGAATTTTTATCAGGTGATCTAACAGTTGCTGCGGACATCGAATCGAATCGTGTTTCGATTCGAGTTTCCACGACTTAATCCTAAAAACACCATTAGCGAACAGAGTGCTATCAAGCTTCGCACCTGAACGTTTTCTTGATTCGATCGGGTTCCATCAAAGGCGGTAAAAGCGCGGAACTTTTGGCGAGAAAATTGCGAGACTGGTCCGCCTCCTCGGAATGCCTCACCAGTTCGCGGGATTCTCGATCGAGGATCGAACGTCCTTTCCTTTTTGAGAAAGTCTTCGTTATGCAAATAAAGAGCACGCGAAGCGTGTATGTGCTCGATTTCGCCAATATTTACAATTTCGTACAACTTTTCTAAACGTTCGTTTACCGAACTTTCCAAATGTCGCGCGTAGCCGGAATCTCGAATAAATTAACGACCAAAGAAATGATTTTTAACCAGTTCCGTTGGCGAAAGTGCGATGCGCGTGGCGCACAAATTCAGATATTAAAATTCTCACGTTTCAAAGAGTCAACCATCGTGAAAAGGATCGATCCTTGTTGATCCAGGGCGCGGTCACGGATCGACAAGGCGCGCAGCTACGCGTAGGTATCGCATTCGCTCGTTACGCGCGATCGAGCTTTCGCTCGTCGTTTTGCTTCTAATTAACGAGAAGGTATCTCACGGGTCGCGAACACCGTCTTTCTCTCTGCTTCCCTGAGAACGCAGCTGATCCTTCGAGCAGCGAATCATCGCGATTCGCGCTCTTTCTTTCCTCGCGCGACGGCCCTACAGCACGGGGAATCTTCCATTTATTTAACCAACCAATTAGGTAGGAAATTGGTGGTCTCTCGTACACAATCGCTCAAAAGAATCCGGACACTTGCGAAATACATGCGTACTAGCATTGTATAAAAGTTATCCAAGTACCTAAAATAGTGACCAAAATCTATTTTTATTAATTTCTTACGAAATATCTAACGTTACGTAAGCCTCAGGCCGAATTAGGACTTCCTGTTGAAGGGGTTGAACCCCCCTTGGTAGGTGTTTCTCCTCGATATAACGGCAGTAGGGTAGCGATTTTATTCCGGGAATCGATCTTTCTCACTTCAGGACTCTCGTCGCGTCCAGATTGGCAACGGATCGAGCGATCCCGTTAAACTCGCGACTCCAGATTTTCTGCTTCCTCGAGAAGTTGTTCGACGAGAACGTTTTTCTTTCTTATATGGGGCGCGACAGAAGGGAAAGTTTCGCCGTCGAATTTCCAACGAGTTACCTTCTTCGGCCGGTGGGAGTCCATTGAAGTCAGGGGGAAAATTAAGGATTCCCAAGAACCAGGACTGGCAAACGATTCGAGGCATTGGTACCATACTTCCTACTCTTAGAATATAGATATACAGTCGTCTCATAAGTATTTGTACTCTCTATGTCTATCGAAGAAATTTGTCTAAATTAACAGGTTTGCCAATAAAAAAATTATTTGGAAACATCAAACCTATCGATCAATTTAGACAAATGTTTTCGATAGACATAAAAGGTACGAACACTTGTGGGATTGACTGTATTTAATTCATAAAATTAATTGAAGCTTTTTCTTAAGCATGTAAACAAGTTTAGTATTTGAAAGAATGGAGTCCCTTGCAGGGTGAGTCCTCGTCCATAGCGGAAATGTTTAGGACCGCGCGTTTCCCACGATGGGAAGGGCTAGACGTCGCGTCGGGACGCGAAATCCCGGGATCGAAGTCGCCGCCTTCGAATTTCAGGCACCGTTACTACGATCGTTCGTATCGTTCTCTCTTTGCGCGAGTAACTTTCACTTTTCGTCGGCTCGCACTCTTTGTCCGTCAGCGTCGAGGACGTCTCATCGAGTTATCGTCCGTTCAATCTGCGCCAGTAGACGACCGCCTACGCGCACCGAGCATCCACCGCGAAATCCTTCGAAGCGACGAGTGGTCATCTCTGATCCATCCCAATCTTAGCAAGGAATCTCAGTACTAGCTCACTTTCTCGACTGTGTTTTCAAATTTAAATACAAACGTCGTTTTACGGAAGGATCAAACTAGAATCACTGATTGTCATTCATATTATTTTCTGGTGCTCCAAATATCCCAAATACAGTCAGTCCTATTTTGTTTAAATTAAATGGTAGGTGTAATGTCTTCAAGTGTATATTTGCATAAATATGTTGATGTATATGTAAATACTAATTTTTTCACGCGGCTTCGCTCGCACAGGAAACCGCTTAATGGCTTCGGAAACCGTCGATACGTACAGTAAATAGACACAGAGGGTACGAATATTTATGGGATTGACTGCATATTCATCGCGTTCTCCATACTTTCGAGGATGTTATCCAAGCTCGCGAGGCCGCAGATCGTTATCGATCAGCTTTTCCTAGGAAAAGTTTACCGGCCCACGCGATCGAGCGAGTCAATCGCCGCGGAAATCTCCCCGAAAACGAGCTACCGTTAGAAAGGCGTTCGCTTCGGCTCGCCAGTTTTACGGCGAATTACGCTACCATCGAACACGCCTTGCTGAGTTTCCTTATGCAAAGTTTATTAAAAGAACTATTTTCCCTACCAAAGAGACCACTAACGAACTGCCTGTATTATACCGTATCGTCGAACGACGCGACAAGCTTTGCAACCATTTGCAGCTGATCGAACGGGTACGCGGGAAAAAGCGCGATTGAGAAACGTCGATCCTATCGAGGATCGTGCACGCGCATGCCAGATACAGGAAGTTTCGCAATAGATGTTGTGCTTCGCGAAAGCGTATCCCGATTCCCGCGTATCGCGTTTTCGGCGCGAGTTTTGCGATATCGACGAACATCGCGAAACATCACGGATTAGGTCTGGGTTAGATCAATCTCTCTTACGATAACGCGTTAAATTTGCGAGTAGCGCCGAACAAGTACGTATTGCGCAACAAGCTAAAGCAAACATCGAAACGTCGTCGACGCGTCCTGGATACTCGAAATGATCGAGGTCAGGTTTAACGGCAGCCTTGGGGTGCAATTTGCGTTATAAAGACTTGAAAAAAAATGCGTGCCGCGCAGGCACGCGGCAATAATACTTTGCGAGTTGGCCGACGGAAAACGCGCGCTCGCATGCGCATTGAAGTGCGCGCACCGCGAGAAAGGAGCGCACTGGAATGGTGGTATCGCGGCGGTGATCAACGCTCTGTGTATATGTGTTGCGGAGGTCCGCAATCCGCGATTCGCGGCCCATTGCACGGGCCCAAACGAGTGAACGCCATCTACCTCTACTTCGCGCCCAAACTTCCGTGCTCTTTTCCATTCTCGCATCGTTGCGTTTCTCCCTCTCGCTCTCCCTCCTCCCTGCAACCACCACCCTACTCCGTTAACACAAGCAAGCCGATGTACACGTACACAGATGCACACTTTACCATCGCCACCAGTTGGTCTTTTCTCTTCCCTCCACCTTTCGCTCAATCACTCCTCGACCCTCGCCTCGCAGCTTTCCTTCCGCATACCAAAATTCCTGAGAAACTACGCTCGCCGATTTCTAATGGCGACGCGCATCGCGACGCTGACACGATGCAGCGATCCCGTCCGAGACCGTCGAGATCCTCCTGTTTCCGTTTCCCCCTTTATCCGCGTTTCCACCGATCGATCGCCGATCGAAGGATTGACGCTCGCCCATGGCCGATCGAACCTACTCGATAGAGTTCTAGGATCCAGCTAGCGTCGGCGCATGCGCACAGGTGCGATTGAAATGGGTGCGCCAAGGTGCACTTGCGCGACTGCGCCTGACCCAAATGCCTCGCGAATAAAACCCATCCGTGCTCGTTCTTGACATCCCCCCGTCTCTCCTCTTTTCTCCTATCCCTCGCGAATTTCCATTCGACTCTATTTGTTTGTTTACGGGAAAGTTCCCCAATATCGACAGCGGGAGACATCCCAAATCGATGACTTCGCGAGACTTTGCAGAGCACGTCGCGTGTATTTATCGTCAAGTAGACGGTAATTCGTGGTTTGCATTTATCATTCGCACGCACACCTGGTTTTCTAGCTTTAGAAATCTAAACGCCCCATATATTAATTCACCGTCTGCGTTTGTAGGTTACGAGACCACGTGTTTTATCCGAGAGTAAAGTAAGTTTTTATATTTCCAAAAATACAGTATAGCGTCCTAGAGACGACGCGTAAAGACTGAGAAGAAACGATCGCGCGATGGCGTATCGGCGGCGCGCACATTCTCGACAACCTCGAGCTCGATAAGTCGAAGATTTTTTTGCCGACGGCGAGTCTTGGTATGCGAGGAATCCGCCTCGAGCCGAGGGAAAATTCGCTCGGAGGGTTTAACCAAGGAGATGAAACGTTTTCCTATTTATCTTCCCCCTTCAGCTATTAGTTTTATTCATTTTATTAACGATCAATTTCAACCTTCAACTTTGATCATCCGTATTTTCTAAACAACTCGCAAGACACTGAAACGATGACTTAAACCTCTCTTCTTATAGCATGGACCACAACGTACCCAAATTTCAACGAAATTCGCGGCATGGATTGCATAGAAAAGCGATCGATTTGGAACCACCTGTCGCGAGTTTCCCAATCGAGGTTCGGGCTCGATGCATCGCTCGATCAGAGAAACGGATCGTTCTTGCAGAGACGAGTTCGAACAAGACGGTCGTGGGGGCAAAGAGGAAATGAAAAAATCGGAATTCTGGTGCGAGCAAGAGACAAGAAGATCCAACGATTATAGGGCGGTTAAACGATAACCGGTTACGCGTTCGCTCATACTCCTCCTCCAGCCGTTACTCTCATTCGTGGATAACGTTTAACGCGTTTGCTTTTATCTCGTCTGGTTCACCCGCCCAAAGTCGTCACGAGCATCGATCTCGACCGCCCCTGAAGCTTCCACGAACGCGATCGACGTTAATTAACAACAAGGACGACCGGTGTCTGTTTCTAAACGATTCCACTAGGCTCGCGATTTCCGGTTACTTCCGTGTTTCGCGTTCCGTTGCTGGTCGAGCAACCGCTGAAAAAGAATTCGCGTAGTAAATTACTATAGGGAAGAAAGAGTTGCTTATAATATACGATCTCCAATTAAATTTTCAATTCTGAAATATTTAATTACACGATTCACCCTCCAATTTTGACTTAACGAGGTAGATCGTTCGTCTTTCGTCTGTTACCCGAAACTTTCATCCAGATAAGACTGCTCGTCTCTGTCTAGCACAGACCAAACTCGTGAAAACGCTAGCGAGTCCCATCCTTGTCCCGCGAGGAATCTCACGTGGCTCCTAGCAACGCGGATGGTCTCTTCAATTACGGTACACCTGAAATTTGTACCATCTGGACCGTTACGAGAGAAATCGAGGCGAAGGTCCGGCGCATAAGATCGATACGAGATCGTGGAACTATTCGGCGTGCTCGCGTTCCGTGAAGCGAGCTAACGATCCGCGACTAATCGCCGTGCGAGCAAACGGACAACAGCCCGCGTCTGTCGGCGCGCGCCAATGCGATCGTCGAGTCGACACTCACCATCCTCTCGGGGACATAACAGAGGAGAAATATCCTTTCGCATTTTTCCATGTTTCAGTTTCTATAAATGCGTAACTTCTCCAGTTTTTCATGTGTGTATATTCCATGCTTCAGGTATGATCGTGTCCCGACGATTACGATTGTCACGCTCGACGCCGATGTCGGTCGTACACGACCTCACGCCCATCGGCGGTCGTACGCGACCGTTCGGAAGCGATTCCACGTTCGAGGACCTCGGAGGGACGCGTGGAATCGCGGCTTTCGCGTCCCGCGTCGTCTCTTTACGCAACGCCGATCTCTAGAAACGTTCAAAGTGCCGGAATGTAGGCCGTAGAGATCGCCGCGTGTTCTCGGGTGCGCGAGAGCCTTCGTCCTCCAACTGTTTGCATGACATTCATCTGTAAGTGTGGTCGATCTTATGATTTCTAAAGATGGACACACTTAACGATCGCAGAACTGTTGCCCACGGTTATGTCGGCACTTATACAACATTCCTCGGCTCTCGGGACTGTTGTCCTCCTATCTTGACCCAAATACGGATAGATGCGCCCTGGAGAACGCTGGGGTCATTCCACTCGTCGAATCCATCACTCGCCTGGAGATCGAGCGCTGGAGGTCGAGGATTCTGATTAGGGGGCATCGAGTCATGGTTTTCCTGGGTTGGACTTGATTTGAAGTCTACTTTTACAAACTTTACATTTCTTTTTATATCTATTTCTTGTCCAATCACTCTCTCTCTCTCTCTCTTTCTCTCATCTCAGAACCCTTTCGCTCTCCTTACTCCAAAAATTCTCTTGCAGCTACGAAACCAAAATTTCTTGATTTCTATTTATCGCATCACAGGGCCTGTTCCAACAGAATAAATAAACAAATATCTTCTCCAAGTCTCCGTCACGCATACTTACATTCGATCGTGCGTTCTTATTGTCTAAGATCGCAGAGATCCCGAGGATTCACGCTTCTCGCGGTTTCCATGGACGAATGGAGGACTTCCGCGTGTCCGAGCGAGGTTCGCCGACTTTCGGATCGTTGAGGGATTCCGCAGAGCCTCGTTAAACGAATTTCGGTCATCGACGCGGGTTCGGTGTCGAAAGCGAAGAGAGAACGGAGAGGAGAAGGTAAAAACGGGCTGACAGGAGTCGCGGCTCGTCCGCTCTCACCGGATTTACCGGATCGGACTCGTCCGCGCCCCAGGAAGACTTTCTTTTTCGCACGAGGACCGCGACCTCGATCCGATTCGATTCGATCCGATCAGTCACACGTTTTTCATCCTTTCTCGATCCACCTGTCCGCGCGCGGCCGGCTCTTATCCATTTGGTCTCTATCCGAAGTAGACTGCTGCGATCGATTAGGTGAGTACTTCAAGTCTGGTCCCTCTAGGTGTCGTCAATTTTCTGTATCGATGATTGCTGGAGCTTTAACGACGCTGTTGTAATTGAAAGAAACCTTTTAGAATAGATACTGGATAGATAATAATTATCCAAACTACCAAACGTAGAAGAAAGATATACCACGGTTTGCAGAGAAACTGAAAAGAATAATCTAAAAAATTATTAGACAAGCCTTGCAACTTCTTTTTTAGAAACCCAACATCGAGTCAACCGCACCATTCCTCGAATCGTCTTTCGTTTCTTCTCACAACATGATACCTTTTTTTTAACCAGCCAATTTAATTTCTCCGTTTGAAAGTTCGTGACGTATGTCGAAGAAGCGTGTATTCCCCGGCGCGGTTAAATAAAACAATGAAAAAAGCGATGAAACGTAAGAACGATACGCTCTCAAGCATCTTGGTACACGTTCGGGCAACTTTCTCTTCGACTTTACGCAACGTTGCGTTTTACGTTTTCCGAGGAGGATCGACGCGGAATGGCACGCGTCCGCGCTCGTTGCCTGCGGCATATTTCTTGCACACACACATATGCACCGCGTCTATCCGTCTATTTTACTTATCTACTCTGGCTGTGGTCGTCGTCGAAGACGACTCTTATCGGGTAAAGTATGTTTCGGATATAAGAAAACTCTGAAAAGAATTGTTCAATGTTGATAATATTCGTATCTGTGCATGGGTTGGTTCGTTTAACTCTGGTACTGGAAGAGGATCATCCAAGCAAACGACGTAATAAGACCTTAACCCTTTGGTGAGGCAAAGATAAGCCGATTCCCAAATCTCAAATAAGAGATGTTAGCATTCATGGGAATAGAACGCCAAGCAAAGATCTCGAGTTGCTGGAAAATACCAGAAAGAAAAGCATCGAGTGCAAAGGGTTAATATCTAATATTTCTCGATTCCCTCTCTGCCTACCACGTCTCCTCAAAATTGTCGCGTCCCGCGTGGCCCTCATCGCGGAGGAAACGATGCGCGGGTCCGTCGACGCGTGATCTACCGATGTTGGATCGTCGCGATCCGGTCTGGGTTGTTCGTCGATTTATCGAGTCCCTCGGACCAATTCGAAACCGTTAGGCAAAACCCGTTATCGCTGGTATCTCGGTTGCCTGCCGCTTCGCTTCGCTTCGACGGACGAGCAGCGTTCCCTGCTGTTCGTTCGATCTCGAACAGTCGAACGTCGGAGGAAACTTGGCCCGTTTCTAGCGGATCGCAGCTCCGTTTCCCGCTAGCAACCGTCGGAGCTTGAAAAATCGGTTCCAGATTCCTGGCCAGTCGGCTCGCGGCTTCGAACAGTTCCTAAACGATAGACGCGGAGGAAGAAGGATCGCGGGTCTACGGTGAACCGTCTTCCCTGACAAGTTCGACGACTCTTGACTGCGATCACCGCGAGGGGTAAACGTCTTCCTCTATTCTCCTCCTTCCTCGATCCCTCCTTCTCCTCCTCCTACTCCCCAACGTCGTCCTCCGTCTTGGTCACCTCTGGGCACAGTCTCAGAGCGAGAAAATCGAGTCAAAGATAGACTATTTAGACGAAGATAAGTGGTGTTCGAGTGGATATTTAATTTAGTTCAGTTTAGGTAAATGAATTCAGAGGGTGACATTAAAGCTTTAGCAGGGGTACATATTTCATTGTTTACACTGCGTCTTGAAAAATCTATAGAGTCGCGCAGTAGAAGTGAAACAATCCTTGCAAACAGAACCCTGCAGGACTGTTTAACACTAAACCTACCGACGTATTAAAGACACTTCTTTCAATTAAATAGATAAATATTTGACATGGAATTGAATTGGATAATGGATGAAACAATCATTTCACTGGTCGTGGTAGGTTTAGTGTTGGGATAAATAGAACTAAGAATACATGGTTACCAAAGAAGAGTATAGTTAATGAACATAGAATAACCGAAGATAAAGATACTTTATCCTCTCGCAAGTATCTAGCAGTATTCCTTGATCCACCACCATCTGACCCGATTTCTGGTGTGATAGATGCGCGATGGCGGACGAGTGGCGTTTCTCGTGAGGAGGCGGCAACGCGAAGGACGCGAGGATGGGTAACAATGGGAGCAGCTCGCGGGACGAACACGCGGTGTCCATGTGCTCGAATGGGCTGCCAGGGTCGGAAACGAGCCGCGGGTGGTCGCAATCGTTTCCTCGGGAGCTCGGG